>NW_010300106.1:2788-68564 GCF_000700745.2 Antrostomus carolinensis | reverse complement strand
TTAGTGGAAACTTGAGCAAGCCCCAGGATAAACTTGGTGTATTTTTTTGATTCCTATTATTCATAGCTTATGAACACATTATAACACATTATAAACTGTGTATACTATGTTTAAATATAGTATACTAAATATACCATATAGAGTACCATATCCCAAATATAATATATATTTAATATATTTAGGATATTATATTTAAATTTAAATATAAAATCCAAACCTTGGTCTGTATTAATATATATACAGACTGCAGAAGAAGATCTTGTAGCTCTTAAATTATTATGCAGTTGTGCTGATAGTATATTACTCTAGTTAAGTTTAAGAAGTGTCATTTTACTTTAACTACTTGTCATTTCCATTTTAAAAATAAATCATTTTGGTGTCACTGGCTTTTAGACACCCAGTACTTCCACATCTGTTGGCAACTAGGGAGGTGCAGAGCTGCAGGTACATCAAAGAACTCAAAGTGAGTTGATTAAAAAAAAATAAAGAAGTAGAAGAGATACTGGAGAAAATATATGAAAAGAAGAGTTGTCAGCCTACGCCTGGTAGATGTTTTGATTTGGTTGCTTTGCTGTTTGTACCTGCTTGGCTTCCTAGCAGATTAGCTTGCTGGGATTGACAGCAAGGGGGTTGGTTACGTCTGCATTGCAATGTCGCACATGTTCCTTACTGGGACACAGGAGCCATGTGTCCCTTCGTACATTTTCATGAGGTTCTGTCCAGCCTGTAGCACCTGCACCAGTCCAACTGCAAACTCAGGAGAACCCAAAAAGCTCTCCAAACTGAAGTTTAACTTGCAGAGAATGATTTTCCTGAGCAGCTTTTTGGTCCTTATTCAGGTTTTGATCCCTTTGGGTTTGCACTCAGCCCATCTCCCCAGTGGCATTGTTGTGGAGTAAATAAGATGAAAATTAGACCTGTTATTATAATGATTGATGTTGTTGATTCCAACTTTCATCCGGGATTACATTATGGGTGCTGTTTTGATTGGAAACTAAAGGAACTGGAAGCAACAGTTTGTCCTTTGTCTTGATTCTGAACTTAGTATTATTAAGAATAATTCTGGTATGAACTTGGTGTACAAGAAGAAATTTATCCATTACATTTATCCCATCTGTGAACCTCCTGAATGAAAGCTGTGGGTCTGACTGATTGTCCTTCCAGTGGTTTCACAGCAATGTAACTTTAATGACTTCAACAGAGTTACTGCTGATAGATGTCTTCACGAGTAATCAAGAGCAGAACTGATTACTCTTCTACTGCAGACAGAAACAAAAGGTATTTCTTTCAAAACCTCAGCTACTTAGTTGGTTGTGAAATATTTCTTCCCTTCCTTGACAGAACAGGATCTGCTGTTTATGAAAAGCAAGTATTAATTATACAAGATTTAGCCGCAAACATCTGGTTTTTCTGCTTTTAAATAAACATGTCTCTTCAGCCGGTACCGAGCGTTCTAAGGGAAGGGAAAAAAAATACACACTGCAAAATATCACCGTGGGTTAACACAAATGGTCTGATCATCTTGTCAGGGATGACTCCGTACCTTACCCAAAACACGAGCAAGCAATATTCTCACAAACAGTAAAAAACTGCATTTTCAGTAGGGGATGATGATGTCGGCTCAGCTGTCTGCTTGTATTTAGATTTCAGGAGCTTGCAAGAGGATTAAAACCACTTGTTTCTTTTCTTTCTTTCTTTCCTTTCTTTTTTTTTTTTCCTTTTTTTTCTTTCTTTTTTTTTTTTTTTTTTAAACTTGTCACTGCAATAAAGTTGGCTGTAGCTCTGGGGAGTCCTCTGTAAAGTACAATGCCCTGGGCTATGGGAGATGGAGCCCTCAATAACTGATATGAAAGGTCCTTAATTAAGCACTTAGCATTTCAAGGCAGTTATCACTGCTAGCCCACAGACCGAGCTGGCAGTCCGTCACCACCGATAGGCCACCTAGATGACTAACATGAGTTGAGTCGAGTCTTTTGTACTTTAGGCGAGGAGCCCCGAGGCACAGGCTGATCTGGTGACCCTCCCAGATATACTTTCTCTGCCGGAAGGAACTGGATATCGGATGTGACAACATTGCAGACTGGAACGTGTTGGGGTTTTTTTGTTGGCTTTTTTTTTCTTTTCCTCCCCTGAAGAGCAGGGATTGAGGAGAAAGTTAGAATGACAGTGGCACTTTCTTGGCTCTGTGTGCTGGTATGAATATGACCAAAACAAATGAATGAATAATTATGAGTGTATTATGAAAACAGAAGGGAAAATCCTGTTGCTGTGGTGCATTCAATTATTTCACCGATTACATATGGCCATTGGGAAGTTAACGAAGAAAGAGACTGCTCATCCTCCCAGTACCTCTCTCCTTCCAGTTTGTAATCCTCTGGACATGACAGCATAAATGTTTCAGGGGAAGTTTATCTTTATATTAAGGAGAAGGGGAAGACTTTTGTGGCATTAAAATGGAAAGGGTTAATGGAATGAACTATAGATTAAATTGTAAAGCAATCAAAGAAAACCAAACACTTTATAGCAGACAACCATCTTCTGGTGTTTGGGTCTGTGTCAAGCCATGGATGTGGAAAATTAAAGCCATACTGAGAAGGGAAATGAACCATGTCTAATACATCCCCAGCAATAAAATGTTTTCACTAGGACTGTAAAACTGTGGCTTACATTAGGAAAAAGAAAATCAAACTATATGTCAATTCCACATCATGGGACATGAAGTGTCCACAAAAATTTATATTACTATTTAGAAGTGTTTCATTCTGGTGTTTTATTGTGATTGGATGCGCCCTTCTCAGTATCTTTTGACTGGTATGAAAATGATTTGAACTACTTTTTTAGCATTTATTTTACATCTATTACCTGTTCTATTACTTTTTATTATTTTATTGTGCTTGTGTAGAGGATTTTGCACAGTTTTCATTATAATGTAACATTAAGTCAATTTATTTGTGTATTACACGCTGTATAATTGCACCTTTTTTTGTGGAACAATTTGGATTTCATTATCCAACAAATCAGCAGTGTTACATTTTGAAAAGCTCGTGTTAGAAATCAAGTGCATTTTCCAACTAAGACAACAGAGGTCAAGTTTGCACCAAAATGGCAGCAGAAGAACTCTTGCCTAAAACTCTTGAACGGATAAGGAAGGTCATGGTGGAACAGAAATATTCATGTCGTTGAGAAAATATTTAATTACTATGATCCAGATCAATGGACATCAATACTTGTAAAAAGACAAGTATTATGGATCAAGGTGGTCTGACATGGAAGAGGTTTGAAGAGGAACAGATCAAGGCAAAACCAAATGGGTGCAGGGAACATATTGAATGTAACAGCATTTTTGTTTAATATTCTTCTGTATCATATTTACAAGTGCCCTACAGAGTATAACTAACATAGGCAAAGCAAGGTGTGCATCTATTTGTGCAGATCTGCTTTACTATCATTTATCAGGCTTAAACCTTTCATAAGAGGTGACATAACAACAATTGCACCTCTTTCAAAGGTGAACTGACAGCCTCTCTGAAAAAAGAAATGCAAAATAACATTTTAAATAACTGACCAAGAATGAGAACAGATGTGAAGATACAAAACTTCACCTTTTTTTAATCTGCCAAAATTGCTACCTGGATTCCTCTGTTCTCTGGTAGTTATTACAGTTTCACTCAGAAAAGTTAAAATTTGCTCATGAGTGAAAAAATTAGTGGGTTATACCCTGGAATCCTCATGTCATGAGGAAACCTTGTCACTCTTAGACCTCCTATGTCATTCAACTGTCTTGTGGTGACATAGTGTGGCCACCAGTTTTCAGAGGACTACAGTTTCACCCCTTCTTTTTCTTTTCTGTTTAACAAGGATTTTTTATTAAAGATATTGGATTTACAGGCAGGGATTTATGTGTGTGTGTCTGTACAGTGCTGAGCAAAACCAGTCTACAGGGTCACTTGAACTTCCATGAACAATGAACCCTCCAGGACTTCCAGAAATGAGGGAAACAATTAAAATAATGTGCTTTTAGTGCTTTAAATGTTGTCAGTGCTTTTTTTGTGGAATTGAAGTCCCTTGAACCGAAATGGATGCAGAAAATGAGAAATGGAATGGTATTTTGCAAATGCATTTTTTTTTTCTCATACTAGAACTATTTTGTTGTTGATAGATTTATTCCTTTAAAATATTGTTCTGACAGACCTTATGCTCTGTACTGAAATTCCTTAAGGAAGATGTGGGTAAAAGCAAAACAGATTTGGATGCTTTTACGAATGTAACACTTCTTCAACAAATTGTCAAGTTCACTCTTGAGCTGTGGTTTCAGGTCTTCACCTGCTTCATGGTAGCAGATGAATCAGAAAGAAAGAAGAAAAAGCTGAGTATTTAAATTACTGATAACACCTTTTAACTCAGTCCTGTAATTCTCTTTTCCATCACAACTGGCTCAGAAGCACCGCTACAGAAAATTTTGTTTTCTCCAACCACACATCAAATTGCCATGTATTCCAACACCTCTCAAAGGTTAAACAAAGGACTGAAGACTACAACAGAACAATGCAGAATGACGGTCCAGTAATAAATGTGGTGTTCTTTTAAATTCTGATGTCTGTAATTCAAACTGTGGTCTGTTTTTCATGTATGTGCTGTATATTTGAATGCCCTACCATTCAATGCTCCAGTATTAAAAGCATCATATATTTAACATCCCAAATTCTTCAGTTATTTTAAAGGATTAAACAGATGTAGTTTTTCACATTTCATGAGACTTAAAATGGTTTTTTTTTCCATTTCTTTATTTACAGGGAATATTGACATATTTTATGGGCTGAGATGAGCTCAATAGCATACACACACAAGAAGTATGTTCCATACAAAATTCTGCTACAATTCTAATAAAAGTTTGCATTTGGGTCTGAAAAAAATATTCAACTCCTGTTTCCAGACAGAGAGCAATGAAAACCTTTACTTCTTCCTAGTAGATGGACACACAGAGTAATCAGTGGAATAATGAACTGCAGCACTTCAAAACATTGTCAGAAACTGCGTTGAGCAGCTGAGTGGGTGATGATCCAATGTGAAGTGTTTTGTCTCAGCTCCTCAGTTTCCCACAGACTTATTGAGTGGGTCATTTAATCCAGTAAAAGCCAGAGCTTCAAAAGATTTTTAGATATTTAACAATCAATAACACTGAAGGTTTTGGCTTTTTCCTTTCCTTAACTCAATTTCCACACGTAAAATGGTAATGGAGCTCTTCTGTGACTGCTCTTGAATAGCCGTGATCACAGAATCACAGAATGGCAGAATCATTAAGCTTGGAAAAGACCTTTAAGATCATCCAGCCCAACTGTCAAGTCATCACCACCTTGCCCACTAAACCACATCCCTGAGTGCTACAAGTACATGTTTCTTGAACACCTGCAGGGATGTTAAATCCACCACTTCCCTGGGCAGCCTGTTCCAATGTCTGACCACCCTTTCACAGAATAATTTTTTCCTAATATCCAACCTGAACCTACCCTGGCACAAACTGAAGCCATTACCTCTTGTCCTATCATTGGTTACTTGAGAGAAGAGATCAACTCCCACCTCACTACACCCTCCTTTCAGGGAGTTGGACAGAGCAATAAAGTCTCTCTTCAGACTCCTCTTCTCCACACTAAACAATCCCCATTCCTTCAGCCACTCCTCATAAGACCTGTGCTCCAGACCCTTCCCCAGCTCCATAGCCCTTCTCTGGACATGCTCCAGCACCTCCATGTCTTTCCTGTAGTGAGAGGCCCAAAACTGAACCCAGTACTTGAGGTGTGGCCTCACCAGTGCTGAGTACAAGGGGACAATCACCTCCCTAGTCCTGCTGGCCACACTATTTCTGATACATACCAGGATGCTTTTGGCCTTTTTGGCCATGTGGGCACACTTCTGGCTCATGCTCAGCTGGCTGTTGACCAGCACCCCCAGGTCCTTTTCCACTGTGCAGCTTTCCAGCCACTCTGCTCCAAGCTGGTAGTGTTGAATGAGGTTGTTTTGTCCGAAGTGCAGGACCTGGCATTTGGTCCTGTTGAAGCTCATAAAATTGACCTCAGCCCATCAATCCAGCCTCTGCAGAGCCTCCCTACCCTCAGGCAGATCAGCACTTCCTCCCAGCTTTGTGTCATCTGCAAACTTAACTGAGGGTGCACTCAATCCCCTTGTCCAGATTATCAATAAAGATATTAAACAAGACTGGTCCCAATACTGACCCTTGGGGAACACCACTCATGACCGATCACCAGCTGGATTTAACTCCATTCACCACCACCATCTGGGCCCAGCCATGAAGCCAGTTTTTAACCCAGCGAAGAGTACACCTGTCCAAGTCATGAGCTGCCACCTTCTCCAGGAGAATGTTGTGGGAGACCGTGTCAAAAGCTTTACTAAAAACTAAGTATACTACATCCACAGCCTTTCCCTCATCCATTGCAATGCAGTGTTCGTCATAAAGCACTTCCTCATACCTTATAACAAATAGGAGGTGTTTGTTATACAGATTGCTCTGCATGACCAGAATTTTCAGCCATAATATGACAAAGTGAACAAGGCAGAATAAGAACATTACCAAAAGCCAACAACTCTACCATAGCAGGGAATTTGTTCATTAAAATTATGTGATGATCCTAGGCAGCATGAAATGTCCTGTTCTAAAAGAGGACACTTCCCTCCTGCCTGTAAATAATACGAAATAGAATAAAATAAAATTAAAAAGGAAAAATTTCCAGTGTGACCAATGTAAAAAAAAATTGTCTTAACATTCCAATTATAAGAATAAATTTTAACCTGAACCTCTAAACTGAGACACAAACTGGGCACATGATAACAAAATGAGAAGAGGAAGTTACCTGCCTCATTCCTGTCTCCAACACTGCACAGAAATGTGAAAATACTCTAAGCTGACAAAAACTGGCATTTCACAATTGTTTTCAAAGTAACAATTCCATCATATAACAGCTCCCAGAAAGTGCAACCTCCCTTTAAAAAAAAAAAAAAAAAAAATCTTGGTTCATGAAATATTCCTATTGATTTCTCCACACCTTGAGTAAGTATTTATGACCATAAATACTCAGACTTTTTAATGGGCATTTGTACTAGATGCAGTGGAGTTACCCCAGAGATCTCCCATTATGTTCATCAGTATTTTTTCTTCCATGTTCATCCATTTCTGCTCTATATTTATCTCCGAAAAGCATCTTGAGTCCCATAGAAGTGTTTGATGATAAGAATTCATAAGCAATGGCTTACGCATAAGCAATGACCTATTTACATGCAATTGATTCTGTGGGGAGAAGGAAACTGAACCTAAAATGACGAACTGCACCACACGTTGAAGCCCCATTTAATTTACATAGCTAATCCAGGGATGGATTCTGTACACCAAAATTCAGTTTGTTACCTCTTTATTGCCCCATTCTAGGAAACTACTGTTATTGAAAAGTCCTTTACTGGGCACTCCTGATCTAATAAAGCAGAGGAACTTTCATTCCTATGACTCCTTCACCCTTTTCCTAGGTAGGGCACCTAGGGTGCAGTGGAATAGGATTTTTGTGTAACAAAAATATCTATGAAAAAACATTTCCACATGAAAACAAGAGTTGAAGGTAAGGCTGGGTGTACTGCACTGTCTTTGGTTAGAAGTTCAGGTACGCCTGTATCAGCAACAACATCAACGAAACCCATTTTCCTTCTGCCCCATATTCCCCAGTTTCTCATTAGTCGGTTACAAGTGTTGCTGAAGGTGAAGAAGAAAAAAGCCCAAAACTGCTACGACAATGAAATAAGCATAGTGAAGGCTGAAATAAAGAAGAAGTAGGTTTTCTCGATGCAGGGTTTTTATGATTATAATTATTTTATTTTATTGTTTGCAGGGGGAGAGTCAGAGTTTTGAACAGTACTGGCACGTAGCTATTTCCTCTCTTGTGAGAAAGATGGGAGATGACATGTCAGTGCAATTCTTTGTCAGAAATATACATCTGCATGAAGAGAGTAGAGTTAAAAATTTAATCTGCAAAGCTATTTAGAGAGTGGATAGGCCTTGACAGGCCTCCCAAATGTATTAAAAGAACAAGAACAGCAGAGTTATGGAAAAAAAAAAGCTGTTGCAAGCAAACAGAATGAAACTAAGCTTTCTTGACAGAATCAGTTTGCCAAATGACTTTAAAATTGCACTATGTCTTGTAGTTTTTTTCTTAAATAGATTGTAATTTTAATGTGTAAAGCAGAAGAAACTTGCTTAACTTCAGAGACCTGCATAGTTTTTCCTTAAAAAGAAAAAGAAAAGAACCCTCACAGTGGTGTTTAGTCGGGTTATGGGGCTGATGAAGGAAGGATGGATGGTGTTGAGGTTGAGCATTGGCTCGGGACTCTGGAGAGCCAGCTTCAGTTTCTGCCTCTACACAGACTTTGTGTGTGACTTTGTGAGTTATTTGATTTCACTGGACCCATTTTTGCAAGCATCTAAATATTTGGAAATTTGGGTTCCTATATCACTGAAGTGCATGTGGAAACGCTGCCCTCTTTACCACATGCTTCCTTGCTTGTGAAATAGAGACATGTTACTTTCTTTATCAGTCTCTTCTGCATATATAACAAACCTTTGAGTCAGGGCAGCTAAATTTAGGTGGTAGTCATTCTGCCTAAACAAAATTGTCTAAAAGTTAGACATCTAAATCAATCTTGACTTTTTCTGTACTTTTTTCAGGCATCTCCAGAGACCAAGTTGTTCTATCCATTTTAGAAATGCTTATTAGAATAGTATGAATCACGCTCTGAAAAGCCCTTTCTTTTTCCGTTGCCTGTAGAAGAAATGTTGATGACTGATGTAAACTTTTACATGGCTAAAACCAGGAGCCTTTTACATAGTTAAAGACAATCCTATTGTCCATAACGATAAAGTACTTGGCACAAAGATGTTTCTAAGGACTATTTATGGTGGTTATACTTGGCTAGCAGCCAAACACTGAACAGGTGCTTGCTCACTCTCAGGGAAAAGGTGAGAGAATTGCAGGGCTAAGAATAAGGAGAGCTGTAGACTGAGATAAGAACAATTTAATAATTGAAATAAAATCAAACTTAAAATAACAACAACAACAATAATAACAATAATAATAATAATGGTAGTAATAGTAATAATAAAATATACAAATGAATGATGCACAGTGCAATTGCTCTGCACCTGATGACCAAACCTGTCCTGTTCTCAGATAATGGTCCTGGAGGAGCGACAATCCCAAAAACCAAAACCACAATGAGCAAGAGCCCGAGCAAGAGCCCAAGCAAGAGTGAGAGCCCGAGAAATCCTCATTAATATACTGAACATGACATTATATGATATAGGATATCCTATTGGCATATCCAAATGCCAATTTGGGTTACCAATTTTAATATTTTCCACCCACCCATTCCTTTTCACCTGCAGACTAGCAAAACACAAATTCCTTTGACTTCCAGGGACAATTGAAAACATCAGTATGTTATCAACATTCTTATAACAAATCCCATGCTGAAACGAAAACATAGCCCTATTCTAGGTACTAAGAAGAAAACTAGCTCTGTCCTAGCCAAAAACGAGACAGCTATGTTAAACAATACAGACCAGTGAAGTCTTAATTGACAACTGGTTCAGCTCCTTTGAAAGCAAACCCATACCTCCCATATTTACAGCCTAACACTACAGAAATATTTACACAGTTCTGGATATCATATGCTTGATATGATTGTATGGAGTTGCTGGCTGGAAGGGAGCCTTCAGGGCTGTCCTGCAGAAGGGTATTTGCTTCATGGCATGGACAAAATAGAGGGCAGTTCCAACAGAGGATGAGTTCCTTGGCTCCTCTTCCTCTGCCATACACCCGCCTGACAGCATTACTTGAAGTATAAGATTTCAAGTACTGAGGAAAAAAGCACTTCACTTGTAATTAGAGCAACTCTGGCCACTCGTAACTACCGACCATGAAAAATGAAGTCCATATGCCGCTGAATGGCCTCAGAAGACCTTTCATAAAACATTTCATTGGTATGAAACTACAACGCTTTCAAAGTAGTGTCCAGATTTAAAAAAAAAAAAAAGTCCAAACTTAAATTCTGGATGAAATTAAACACTCTACTGCTCAAACCATTCTCTTTCTCAGGAGACAGTGAGAAAGCAATCTGCACTTGGTAGGTTCTACCCACCAGTTATTGCCACACCTTGGAAACCTCTGAGAGAATTCTGGGATGAGGGTGGTATAGAAACCTACAGAGAACAGAAGTAAATTTGCATAAATTTGTGTGGTGTTTCACACAGGTGAACCTGCAGGCATGCAACTGGACTCAATGAAGTTAATGTCTCTTCTTTCATTATAAATTTTAAACTATTTTCTTTTTTTCATATAATTAAAGAATGCTACTTTCAAGGCTTTGTTTCAGTATAACACAATCAGTCATTAAGATTCTTGCAATATATTTGCTCTTTTCCAAGGTTTACCTGAATTCCCAGTTTAACCTATGGATGGCTCATGTAGTTCACACAATATTGATGGTTTCTGTTCTCTTGTAGGATGATTCTACTTGTTTACAGGGAGATGTTGTATCAAGATTTACAGATTCTAAAGCAAAACTGTCATCTAACCTGATCCTTTCCATAATGGAAACTAAAGATCTAGAAATGTCCCAGTAGGTTTTGAATTGGATATTAAAAATTTCATCGAATAATGCATTGCTATTATTTAGATAATTTGTCTCAATGTTTACTTAATTATTAAAAATATATTTTCTGTTTCTTGTTTACTACTTGTTGGTAGAACCCATTATGACTCCCGTTCATATTAGGAGCAGCTGTATTTTGAGTTCTTGCATGGAGCCAGTTGAAAGAAGAATTTCTGGTCACCTCTGTCTGTGAAAAGGGTCTGTGCATGGGCAGAGGTTTAGTTGTCTCTCCTGGTAAATGTCTTGTACTTCAAGGAAGGTAAAGGAAGCAGTTGTCCCATTGGTTGTTTTAACATGCTGAAAGAGTAGAGGGCTCCAGAGTGAGATAGGAGTTCCACATCCACTAGTGTAGCAGATTAAGACCAGATAACTGGGAAATGATGAAAATTAAGCAGAAGATGATTTGTGTAGAGTTCTGCTAGTTAGCACACAACATGATACAGTTGAGTGACTTACACTTTAACTTTGAGTAAGCCTCAAAGCTGTAACTTTTTTTGTCTCTTCTTTCTTTCTATCATCCTTTCTCATTTTCTTAAAGAACAGTAAGGAATTTTTTACCACCATGGCTTCCATCAAGGACCAGTTCAGTCACAGTATTTCACAGAATCACAGAATGGTCAGGGTTGGAAGGGACCTCAGGAGATCATCTAGTCCCAACCCCCTGCCAAAGCAGGTTCCCTAAACCAGGTTGCACAGGAAAGTGTCCAGGTGAGTTTTGAACATCTCCAGACAAGGAGACTCCACAACCTCTCTGGGTAGCCTGTTCCAGTGCTCTGGCACCCTGAGTAAAGAAATTTTTCCTTAAGTTTATCTGGAACTTTCTGTGTTCCAGTTTGTGCCCATTGCCCCTTGTCCTGTCACTGGGCACCACCGAGAAGAGCCCGGCCCCATCCATTTGGCCCCCACATTTCAGATATTTATAGACATTGATAAAGTCCCCTCTCAGTCTGCTCTTCTCCAGGCTGAAGAGTACCAGCTCTCTCAGCCTCTCCTCGTAAGGCAGATGCTCCAGTATTTACAGATTTGTAGCCGTCAAGCTCAGCTACTCAGTGAAGTGCTTGAGGAAAACAATGTCTTTTTATGTTTTATTTCTGGGGCTTTTGATTCATGGATTAGGAGGTCATAAGCAGGTCTTGTTGACAGGAGGAATAGGTCTACAAAGAAAGAAAAAATGAAACATCACTTTTTCATTCCCAAACTCATATTTTGATAATATTGAAATCTTTGATACAGATAAAAAGGATGAGGGAAGAAAAAGGAAAGAATATATTTATTTTCTTTTCCGTTATCATTCTGATCTTATCTATTTAAAAAATATTTAGACTATATTCAAATAATACATTTTACAAAGTAATAAATGCTTAATGTTCTAATATGACACAATATCCCAAAGGAAATGATTTGAAATGAAATTAATAAAAACATTTTAATTCTTCATCAGTGAACTGTTTAATAACCTTTAATAAGACTTTTACTTTAAAGAGTTGGATTTTTGATTTAGATACATCTTCAGCCTGTATTCTGACTTAGAATATCTTTTTTTTTCCAAATTCCCAAACTACCTAGAGGTTATATTTGGTTTCCTGCACTACTGTGATACCATAGCAGAGTCAAAATTACAAGAATACATTGTATAAAGATAATATCAAAGTTCCCTGAAGCAAAGGGTAAACTCAATGCACTACATAAGCAAAGGGAGAATCTAGAAGTTGGAGTAATTGGGAAGAAAATGCAGAGACCTGCACCTTAACTCTAAATGATAGGAATGCAGTTTGTGGTGATGGCAATGAAATAAGAGATTTAAAGGAAAAGCTGGAAGGATTTTGTATGTGATGCATCTTGAATAGCACTGGAATCTCTGGATTTGGTGTTTAAATATAATAATCAGAAGATATAGAGACTCTATTCTTTATTTTCAGCATGGTGCTGGATAAATTTTTAATTTCTTGGAGACAAGGTTTTCTTAGGTAACTTCAGAGATATACTCCCTCGCAGCCTGTAGTTTAATAGCAGAGGTTGCTAAGAAGTCACTGTTAAATGGGGTTTTTTTTGCTTCTAGAGGGCAGTTCTTCTCATCCTGAAACACAAAAAAAATCCAAGGCATATCAGATTATTCAGTTGGAAACACCTATTTATTTCCTTTGAGCATAAGGGATCTTTGGGTGATGGTACCTAACCTAGACATATGATTCAGTTGAACTGAATTGTGTCCTTTATTTCACCCTGAATAATGTACCAAATGTGTACAGCCAAGGCCAAAGACTTCTAGTTATTGTGACCTTATGCCTCTTTCCTTTAAGTTGGAAAATAAAATAATATTACTTAACCAAGAAGGTCTTTTAAGGACCCTCAGTTAAATATGGCAGTACTGTGGCTGTTGGAAGCATGATATCATGTCAAGAAGTCTTATTCCCTTCTAGGAATAAGAAGCCAGATGTTTAAACAAATAAGGTTTTAAGAAAAACTTGCTTTGGAATAGATAACCTATTTCATTGTGAAGGACCTATCACTGAAGATATTTAGTAAGAAAAGAAAAAGGAAATAGCCAAAATATTAATGCACAGAACACTAATACAAGCAAGAACTTTGAGAAAAGAGACCTGCCTTTGATTTTAAATGTTTCCTAAACATTGCAATGTCAGTCATTGTTACTTTTTACATAGCTAGAATGCTGGTTATGGTTCTACAGCAGCAGAAGTAGAAGGGATTTTTAGTTGTCCTCATACTGAATTGCTCAGTAATCTACTGGATCTAGCTGTTGTGTATTCATTCCTTCTTTATTTGTCCAAATTTTGCTTGATTTTATCACAAAATTCAGAAGTGGAAATACGGCAGGATATGGGAACTAGACAGGATATTGGGAGTAAAATGTAGTAACTCAAAGTGCAATTTAACCTGTCTATTTTAACGGAAGTTTTGCACAAGTCTGAAGTGGTAGAAGATATCAGAAAGTCTTCAGATAATAAATAATTCTTCAAAAAGCAACATCAGACCTTGGTAACAATTTGAATAAGTTAACCAGTGAAAGTATACCACTAAAACCATGTAAAAGTGATGATGACCAATTTTAAGTAGTGAATAATGACGAATAATTAGTCTGCTTCCCATTCTTTCCACCCAATCCATTGACCAAGCTTATGTCTCTCTAAGAGATCTAAAGTTATTATAAATCATGTTTGTCTGGATGCAACATTTCATGCTTACAGAAGCTCATACACTGAATGTCTTTGCAAGATTTCAGGTTGTAAAATATCCTCAGGCCTTAGTTCCTATTGAGGAGTAATAAGGTATCCCTTGCATTTAGAAGCCTATGAAGGGCATAATTTTTATTCCCAGTCTTAGCCTTTAGGTGTCAGATTAATAGGGTGTAGAAGATTTAAAAGTAGCATCCTGAGGCCCTGAAAGCAGGATTCATCTAACCTAATTTTAGCCATCTAAAATTTAGTGTCTCAGTTTAATAGCCCACACATGCTGTGGTTCCTGGTGCCACCTGAGACTTCAGAGTTGCAGCTGGACTCTAGGTGGAATCCCAAGTAGCATTAAATGCTCCTGTTTAACCAGCTGACTACTCAGTGTCTACTTCATATTAATTACCTAGTATATGATTTGGTTCAAGATTAATACACCTAAATGGAGATGTTTGCAATGTAGGTGCTTGCACAGGTACTGCATGTCTAAGCTACCATTATTCATGATGGGAATTTAGTCAATAGAGTTCAGCTGCCTAAAAATGTTCATCCAGTGCCATTTGAGATGACTAAGGTTATCCCTCACAATCTTGTTTTTCCAGATCATGACTCTCCTGTAGGTCCTATATTACACCCACCATGCAAATGTCTCAGATACCTTAAGGGATCTCTGATGTTGTTACACAAGTGAAGAAATCTTCAAGAGGTTCTTGGGAGTTTTTCTGCTGGTCATTGACTAAAAGTGGAGCTTAATCACATAGGGAGTAATTCATGTGACTAGCATAATTTGATATAACACAGGATTTATGGGACATGTACACTTAGTTTCTTCATATGTGATGATTTTTATGCCTTACTGAGTGCCCATGACCAGGATTATATAAAAAGAGGAAACTCATTTTTTATGTTTTTTTTTTCTCTTTTTTCCAGAGAAGGCCAAATATATATTTTCACCAATGTTTGCAGGCAACAAATGTACTCTTCTTTCTCTGAGTGCGCCATAAATGATCATGTTTTAAAAGGTGTTTAGTAGCATTCCCATGTCACTGCTCTTGAGCAAAAAACCTCAGGAATTTGTTTAGTCACACCTGAAAATTAACAGCATGATTTAATCAAGATATAACTTTTATTGATATTCCTTGCTAATGACAAGTAAGCTCATTTACTGAAGATCCTCCTTCCATATCTGATCTAAAAATGTTAGAAAAAAAGCTGTAAGAAAGTATATTGAGTAGAACCATGCAAAAAAAGTAAAATTCCAAATAGAGATAAGATTGTTGGAGTGGGGATAGGAAGAAGCTCAAGTATTCAGGGGGAAAAATGGCAGCATAGAACAGCATAAAATTATGAGTTGGGGCTGTTCAACCTGGAAAAAAGAAGGCTCTGGGGAGACCTTCTAGTGGTCTTCCAGTACCTGAAGGGGCTCCAGGAAGGCTGGGGAGGGACTTTTTACAAAGGCAGGTAGTAATAGAACAAGGGGAAATGGCTTTAAACTGGAAGAACGTAGGTTTAGATTAGATATTAAGAAGAAATTATTTACTGTGAGGTTGGTGAGACACTGGAACAGGTTGCCCAGAGAAGTTGTGGATACCCCCTCCCTGGATGTGTTCAAGGTCAGGTTGGATGAGTCTTTGAGCAACCTGATCTACTGGAAGGTGTCCCTGCTGATGGCAGGGGGGTTGGAACTGGATGATCTTTGAAATCCCTTCCAACCCAAACCATTTTATGATTCTATGATTCTATGAAGAAAAAGATAGAAAACCATCCAGGGACATCAAGAAAGCTGACCAGTTTACTCTCTGACTGATTAGTTTGGGTGTCTTACTGGTGATGGTGAGCTTACCAATGCTTAGACTGGCAACTTCATTAATCTCAGCTAACTCCTGTGTTTGTTTAAGCAATGGATAACTGCTTTTCACTTTTAAGCTATATATACTCTGTGTATTTACACACTGCTTTGCACACAGGTCAAGGTGGCAAAAGAAAGTGACCCAGAGAAGGATGCTTACAACAGAGACATAATTAATGCTTCTCTAAGAAGCTGCACAGGCTCTTACCTTCTCTCCCTTCCTCTCCCTGCTTTGATGTACAGCTCATGTATGACCATGTTTAAACACTGGCATGGGTCCAGACAAGGATGATGCTTGGTGAATTGTTGCCCAGATAGTTACAACCGATTGGACTGCCAACAGGGAAAGAAGGAAATCAATAACTGCATTCTTCTAACCCTCTGGCTGTCAGTGCTATTTCAGTGCATTTAAAGTAGATATTCAAAGAAAGGATTTCAACTCTTGTCTGTGCTGCTACCTACATTTTTCAATCAGAGTCACTCTGTTCTTTCAAGAAACTCATTGGCAAGGACTGGGTTCTTCCTAGGGAAGTCAGCAAGCAGGAGAAGTTGTTTTCCAGGGGTAGCAGATAGGAAATGTTAATGGGAAGGGTATGCTACAATTCCAACACTCACAGACAGATACTGAAACTTTAACATATTTTTTGGTATTTCTATGAGATGTTTCTTGGACTATCCTCAACTCTCTCTACTGAAGACAAAATCCAAGATATTTATTTCATAATGTATTCAAAACACGGCTGAAAGAACTTAGTTCGCTACTTTCTCTACCTGTAAGATGAAATATCATGTCCAAGAATTAAACATTTTATTCCTCTTCTTCCCAGTTTTATCATAGAATGGTTAGGATTGGAAGGGACCTTAAAGATCATCCAGTTCCAACCCCCCTGCCATCAGCAGGGACACCTTCCACTAGACCAGGTTGGTCAAAGCCTCATCCAACCTGGCCTTAAACACTTCCAGGGAGGAGCATCCACAACTTCTCTGGGCAACCTGTTCCAGTGTCTGACCACCCTCACAGTGAAAAACTTCTTCCTAATATCTAATCTAAACCTCCCCTCTTTCAGTTTAAACCCATTTCCCCTAGTTTTGTCATTAGTAGCCCTTATGAAAAGTCCCTCCCCAGCTTTCTTGTAGGCCCCCTTCAGGTATTGGAAGGCTGCTATAAGATGTTATAATGTTTTCTACCATTGTCTAACTAAGCAATGACTAATAGCCTCTTTTGGAGGTGATTCCTCAGCTTTTCTAGCAAAGCCATTCTACCTGTTGCAAAAGAATTAAGGAATAACTGAGAAAAAGAGAAGGCTTAAGAAAGCTGCTAAATCTCTGTATTTGGGACTTGGCTGGGATGGGGAGAGGAAAAATTGTTTAAAGTAACCCCTCTAATTTTACCTGAAGTTTATTAGGGAGTTTTGAGGTGATTCTGCAAAGTTTGAACTCCTGCAAGTGGTTAGGGACAGTAAATTTACATACTGCACAGCTGGATTGGAGGAAATAAAGGGAAACCTCTTGCAGGTTCCTGTACTTTGAGTACACTCACTGCTGTGTTTTATCAAAATCCTGATCCAATAAGCACGCTGGATTTCTTCATTGGCTTAAATTCCTCAAGTTGCACTAGGGGAGGTTTAGACTGCGTATCAGGAAAAACTTCTTCACCAAAAAGGTAGTCAAGCATTGGAACAGGCTGCCCAGGGAGGTGGTGGAGTCACCATCCCTGGTGGTATTTAAAAGATGGGTAGACGAGGTGCTTAGAGTTTAGAGGTAGAATTGGTAGTGTGTGGTTTATGGCTGGACTCTTTTCCAACCCTTACAATTCTGTGATTCTGTGAATGAGTATCACTTTGTAATCCTGTAAGAACTTGCACAAGAGCTGGGTACTCAGGGAAATCTGGTATGTTGAGACTGAAGCCTTTCAGAGCAGTTCCTGATCCTAAGTGGCAAACACCTCAGAAACTTTAATAAATGGAGAGAGGACCTGACAATGACAGATTTAGATTTAGATTTAGATTTAGATTTAGATTTAGATTTAGATTTAGATTTAGATTTAGATTTAGGTTTAGGTTTAGGTTTAGGTTTAGATTTAGATTTAGGTGAAATTTTGCCGGTATCCCACCACAGACACCCGTACTTTACTCAAGACCAGGTGACTGTGCTTATCTGCTCTGAAAGTCTGAAAGTGAAGTAGAATAATAAAAGAGTTAGAGAAAAAAAGGATTGGGTAAGTAATTCAGAGTAAAAAATGTATTCAGCACATTGATCTCTGTGTGTGTCTGTGTGCATTCTCATGGGTTATTGACAAGCAGACTTAAATTTTCAGCAAATTTTTGTGCTTTGTTATCTGTGCTGTATGATGGATGAGCTAAGTCATAAGATACTGAGTTGAACTGCTATTTGCAGAATGTGTGTTTTGTCTAAGCATTTTGCTTTTTAGTGTCATGATTAAACAGCTCCAGGTTCAAAACCAACTTTGTAGTATTTTCTCAGCACAGAGGATAATCTATGTTTAGAAAATGGATTTGTATTTTCTGATGGACTATGCAGAAGGTTTCTGCATACCTTATTGGTTTGGATAACTGTGACCAAGTTTTCCAGACTAAGAAGTAAACATGAGGTTTTTTAACTCAGGAAGTCCTAAATTCAATTTTCATAGCTGATCCTAAGGAAGGCTAAACCATAGATATCTCTCCGTAAAAGACAAAGAGTGAATAATAACAACACACTTGGCAGTGGGGAACAAAAGAAAGAAAGAAAAAATCTGACTAACTGGAAATCATAGATGTTTTTCCTGCTCACTGGGTGAACTCTCCCAACAACATGACATTAGTCATCGGGTATAGCTCCTTGCTATCGTAGTCCATCATATCATTCATACTTGGCCAAGCTTCCACCTAAAAAGGAGCAGCAATTTTATTCTCATTTAATCTTATTTTTTCTCTCTTTTCAAATACTTTTGAAAGATAGTTCTCTTTTCAAATACTTTTCCTGAATCTCCTCGGCCTAATAATTGAATAGTGCCAATAAGTTCAGATCTTGGTCAGCTTCCACATTTGGGGTTTAAATCTGGTTCAGTCCTAGAAGAATCAATTCACTGAAGTGCAAGGGTACAAGTACTGCTTTATTATATCAGGTACTTACTGATCCCCTGATGTTCCTTACTACATTGCCTCTGAACACAAGCTAAGAGATTGTGTTAAAAACTTTAATGCCCCTAAAGTTAGATTCAGAATCTCCACTGATTCATATATGCAAAAATTGCTAATTACTTTAAGCCTAAAGCCAAGACCAGAGTTTTCTAAATCTTTCATAATGCACTTAACTATAACATAACCATTCGTATCCAGTCATGTGTTGATGTAAATTTATCCACTACCTTTTCTGCTTCTTTTTTTCCTTGGCTTGAGACAGACTATGTCCCAAACCTGTCCAAAATATTAATGCTAACTCTATGCCACATTTTTATGTATTTAAACATTTAATAAAAGGTAAGGTATGCCAATTTTAAAAATATTCATTAGTGTATACCTGTAATTAAAATAATATTTTGGCTAGGATTTATTTAGTTATGGGGTTGGATATTTATTTAGTTTGGGGTTGGTTTTTTTTTTGTTGTTGTTGGGGTTTTTTGCCATGTTAGCTTTGAGAAAACAGGTCACCTCTGCAGATAGATTGCAGCAAATCTGATTTATGGTCAAACCCTACAGAAAAGGAATCCCTATGAAATATTCACTTTGATTCAACTGCAGTGGGAAAATGTAAAAATAGAGAAAGCTCATGACATGATATATGAAAATAATTCATTCTGCTGTATATGAAAAATGAGGAGATCCGGCAGCATCAATGATTCATCTTCTGCTAATACAAATTCAAAGTAGAGGAAATGCTGGATTTTGTAAAACAACAGTCTGACAAGAGTTAAGCTGCCAACTATTGTTTCAGATCATTATTTCCTGAAAAATGGGAAGATGATTATTGTGTTTTCACCTGCTGCAGCTTCCTAGCACACTATTAGCCTGCACAAAGGGGTTTCTATCTAGTTTGCACCCTCCACAGACATATTGAGATTGTGAACAGCTGGTGAACTGTTTTGATAGTGTTTTCAGTGCATTTTTTTTTTTCAAAGCATATCCTGTCCTGTTATTCTGACCAAATTTTCTTCAACAACATTGTGTCAGTTACTCAGCTGGTGTAAATCAGCATAGCTTCACTGAAGGCAACAGAATGACGTGGATTTACACCAACGAGGAATCTGGCCTGCAGATCCTAAGACAAGCATATAATTCACAGTGAATTATTTATACGGTGAATTTCACATGATTTTCTGTTTATGAAAATCTCTGATTTATTTTGCATTCTATGCAAAATTGCTTCACAATATTTCCTTTATCAAAGAATCCTTTGGACTGCAGATATCTCAGTTTGCAGGTGATGTGTACATTTTTCATAGTAAGCTGATGTAAGATTGGGTAAAGACATGAGTTTCTCAGACTATTGCAGGCCACTTTCTCTTGCTCTTGATGCTACAACCACTGAAAAAATAATTTAATATTATTTAGTATTCGATTTTTTTTTCTTAAATTGCAAATCTAGAACCACGGAGTTCTGTCATACAACCCATTGGTAAAGATGATTCCTTCACCACAGTGGAGGATCCACTGAAATTTCTGATTGTAACCACATGGAATTATTAAGTCCCCAGCTAGGTGGAATAAAGGTATAGTGGATTAGATTCCTGATCTAGGAGAGTAAGATACATTTTAAATCCTTTTCAGACTTGCAGAGACCTTTCACACCTGCTCCAGCAAGTCAATCTAGTTGGACATGTCCTTGTTTACTGCAGGGAGAGTTGGACTAGATGATCTATAAAGGTCTCTTCCAACCCAAACCATTCTATGATTCTTTGATTTTCCCTGTCTAAGTATTTAGGCTTCTAAGAGTTGGGCTGTGTGAGAAAAGCAAGATGATTTCTATAAACTTAATGGATAATTTATACCACCTACATTAGACATGTCATAGAATGGGATGGAGTTGTCTAACTCTTTACATGATGACTTCCTCTTTCAGCTGCTCCAAAACATTCATACTCTTACACTGTCTGGGCTTGCAATACAATACATCTTTTTTTTTTCTGAAATTTAAAAAACATTTTTTATGATGAGAGGTAGTAATAAATTAATGTTTGTGTGCTTTTAGTGTACTTCCCTTTTTCTCTGAGGACCAAAGACACTTCCATATTTCAATTTTAGCTTAAATTGTTGAATATTGCTCTAGAGCTAGCCCTTTGTTTTGAGATGTTGCTTCTTCTGTCCCAGTGAAAACCCATCAGTTGGGATGAATCAACTTGACAGTGAATAGTATTCTCAAGATTTTTTCCACAAAATCCATAGGGTTGGATTCAGTTCCCTAAAATGCAGTCTAGTGCTATTTAAAGTGTCCTAGGACAGCTAACGTAGCTCCATGGGCCTGGTAGATATTACACAGTATCCACAGAAGACTCTAGACAATACTGAACATCAGGCACACTGTATTAGGCTGCCTTCAATTGAAGTATAAACCTGTCTTTAGGTGAATGAATCAAGCTGCTGTAGAGCAGCATTCAATCCTCTTAATGTCTAATAGCACTTTAGATTGTGCGAAGCATTTTACTTGATCTCCAGCTGCTGTGCTAGAAAGGTGTTAATCTCTTACATATCCTTTGGCTTCATGCAGATTTCTTAGATACTCTAGAATATCTCATTCAGAATTGAACATCAGCATTTGAATGATGACTCTGTTTATGCATCAGTATTCAGCTCCAGATGAAGACAACTAAGTTTAAGTATGTTCATACATGTACCTAGACATGCTGTAGGCACCTAAGCTCCTGTTAGTCAGCAGATAACTGGTAAGTAACCTGGTCTAATGGAAGGTGTCCTTGCTCATGGCAGGGGGGCTGGAACTAGATGATCTTTAAGGTCCCTTCCAACCCAAACCATTCTATGATTCTGTAAGTAGGAGTTAATGCAGTTGTATACATATCCACATGTAGTGTCATTTGAAATACTCACTAGTTTTCCAGCTCTTGCTCCAGAATAAGGTAAGAATCACACAGTGGTGGCATCACATTTGCCAGATTTGTGTAAATATTTCAAATATCCTAGTGTATTTCAGATGATAGTAAATTACTATATTTTAGCAAAGTGACAGCTAAACTGTCCTCCCTTGACTGTACTGACTAGGTTTTCATTAACCATAACATAAACTTAGACAGATATCATACCTATAAATATGCTTATGTAGATACCCAAATTCAGTTGCCTTAATCACAAACTCAATTCTACACTATGGAAAAATGTATAGTGAGAGGTCAATCTGCTCAAAAAGGGCACCAGTACCATGTGCTTTGACCTAGAGGAGAGTGCGATGATCCAGGATTAACATGATGATATCATCAACCTGCTCTCTTTGGACAAGACTGGGGAAGTTTGAGACATTTATTTATGTGCTGTTCTTTACATGGGATTAATCTCATCCAACCTGAGATGTGAACAGCACAACAGTCTACATCTGAGATGGATGTTTGAATGCCATTTATAATGGTGGGAGAGAAACATATATTTAACTTACATTTTAACTTTCAACCTTAGTTGAAACTTTTTGCATCATTATTTCTTCATTTTAAATGACAAAGAGAAGCTGTTTCTTCAGCTGATCTATACTGGTTTATCACCAGTTACTCCATAATACTAAACTGATTCCAATATTCTTACACATGTGAATTTCTTGTGAGTTTCAGCATAAAAATTACCACTAATCAAAATAAAATTTTTAGGATTATTTCAGCACTAAATTTTTAGAATCATTCACATTCCATTTCTGAGATAAGATTCAGAAGTCCCTTTGTCCAGGGACCAAAAAGACAAATATATGACGTGGAAAAAAAAAAACATTAAAAAATGTCACTATATTATTATTATAATTTTAGCTATTCTGTTGGAGTAATGCCTCCATGTTAAATATACATAACTCAAGATATTCATTAGTTGTCCCTGTGCAAGGGAGTTTTGAATCCCAAATCCATTCCCTGCTATCCCTTATTCCATTGGAGCAACATCGTTACATATCACCAGCGTAAGAAGTGATACAATTTTTATTTCGATACAATGGGATGTCTGTGAGTAGCTTTTATTGTGGGAAGTAGGTTCAGAAGGTAATAATTGTTGTATGCGTGGCATGCCAATCTGATCAATAGACTGCTGAAGCATGTGTGGCCAGCTCTGCCCAACCCCACCATTTGCAACCTAATTAGCAGCTGCTCAGAGATGGGAAACAGGTGCAGATCCGGGGCCAGGCTAGGGAAGTCTGCCTATAATTAACAAGGAAAAAAGGGTCAGATATTGGGAAGAATATCAAATCTTGGTCCACTGGGGCTATCATGCTGGCCTCAAAGGCATAGTCACCTGAGATCTTAGGCATGCTAATGTAAATTATGCAAGCTTTCAAACAACATGGCTGCATAATCAGTTGGCAGGGAAGAAATGACTGGCTGTTTTTGTGTAGTTTAGCCTGAGCAGTTAAAAAAAAAAAAAGAAAAAAAAAAAAAGGATTTCAATGTTCTCACTGTGTTGCTTTTTTGTTTTGCAAATAACTGTGGTTTGCTGTTGAATAAACAGGGGAGAGAATGCCTGACTTCTCTACTGGTAGTAGTAAAATGCATTTATTAGTATTTAGCTCTGACATTGTATTTGATGGTTGAACTGAGGGAACACTTATATATGCAGAAAAAATTATTCTGGGTTAAGACGAAGATCCCTGGTTAACACTTGTATGGGCACCTCGTAAGCTGGAAGTTGAGCCCTTCTTAGTATTGTCACAGTTTTCTGGCTATATTTGTATATCTTGTGAAGAGGCAAAGTACATCTTTTGGCTAGTAGAAAGAAAATGTTTGATAACTGGTTGATTCTGGCTGTGGTAGTGGTATCTAGAATATCAACTGGGGTTCCAGATCTCATTGGGCTTAAGCAAAGCAGAGTATTTACATGAGAGAAAAAGGAAAGCTTTTTACATCAGAGGGAAAAGGTAGGAAACTACTCCAAGGTGGTTAAAATGTATTGATGACTTGACAGAACTTTCTGGATGCCAACAGGTATTTCAAAGGAAGGATTGTTTCCCCATGAGGTAAGGCATAATCTCTCAGTTTGCACTTTGAAGTTTATCTGATTAACTTCAGTTCTGTAGTGGAATAGAGGCCAATCACATGTATTTATATTAATGAGCCCATTACAATACATATCTAATTGAGATGTTATTAATATGTCATTATATACAGACACACACGCAGAGAAACTCAGGACCCTGTTTCAAACAGTGGGATATGGGGGAAACAAACTAAAAAGAAAAAGGAGAAGGAAGGCAGAGGACTTAGTGTCTTCCACTGTAAAACTTCTGTAGATGTCACCTTTAAATGTGTGCTTTTAACAAAAGAGCAGCCAGAGACTAATATTTGTTCCTGTTTTTCACTAATCTTTGCAGAATATATATTTTCCTGCCTCCTAATGTCTTATTTCTTTACCTAAAAATATATTTATTTTGTGTAATTTCTCAAAACCACCATGAGAACTGAATCAAAATGTCTAATCAAAAAAGAGGTCTCTTTTTTTAACAATTTTTTTTTTTTTTTTAGGAGTGAGGTGGGAAATAATACTCCCCTGAAAGTATTTTGTAAATGGAAACTCTGTCAAATTGTTCTAGCTATTAAGGATTTTCTGGTTACACCTATGTTGTAATTTCCTGTTCCAAAACCTTTGCCAGATTCTGATTCTTTGCTTTGCTTTAACGTGGGAAGTATTTCTAAGAATTATCATTATTCAGTATTATTTAGATCATGGCAGAATGTAACAACAGAAATAATGAAAATAATATCAGTTTTTGAAGAGGAAGGATTCTCCTGTGCCTAGAAGGCTGACTAGACTTACATGTTTCTCAAACCAAACATGTTTCCAGGATCTCCAGGTCACTGTGGGGAATGACCTGGGAAGTATAGAAGATGACTAGTTGACCTTCCTGTGCAACAGGCAGCCAGTGAGAGGAATCACAAAAGTAGCTGGAAGTCAAAAGCTATTTGAGGATAAATGACATATCCACATCCACACAATAAATATTCTTGCAGAGACTGGAAATCTGACCATGTCATATAAGGAAACGTGGAGAAAAAGTCCTGGAGGGAACTGGGAGTTACTCCAGAGTAACTTTAGAGTAACTCTAGGGAGTTACTCTGAATTTCTGTGTATGTGATTAGCTGCAAAAGTGGCAACTCTGTAAAAAGTGGCTTATTCCAGAGATAAGGAACATATATGACCAAGCAGACCTGCTTCGCCAAAGGACTACCACTGGACATCAGGCTGCACATCCTGTCCCTCTGGTTCCTGTGTCAAAAACTTCAGTGAAATTGATGCATTTCTTCAAAAGTTTTTAGTTCTGGTGAATCTGGTAGAAAACTATTTTACTTGGAAATTATTTACTCCCTCTGGTTCCTGTGTCAAAAACTTCAGTGGAATTGACACATTTCTTCAAAAGTTTTTAGTTCTTATGAATCTGGTAGAAAACTATTCTATTTGGAAATTATTTATTGACTGTTCTCAGTGTAGACAAAAGAAAAGGTGAAAGGACAAGGGAAAGGGAGTATTATTAGGTTTGATCAACAGACGGGAAATTGAGCCACAGTGGATTTAAAATACTTATCCAATACTTCTCTCATGCAAAAAATGTAGACTGAGTGGGAAGTATATGCCAGGGCTCTATCTAGTATATTTTCCCCTTCCACTAAAGACAAAATCCATGTAGCTCTAGCTTAAAAGCAAAAAATAGGAAACAAAACATTACTAGTTTTTGTCTCAATCACATAGTGATCATAGAAGAGGTAAGCTTTTCTACACTCTAAGAAGCTAAATCTCAGATATTAGAGTTTAGGGGAAAAAAAAAAGATACTACAATATTTTGTTCACATTTTATTTGAATTCTAGGAATAAATTTGCAAATTGCCTCATTTTTGCAAGCTGATCTTATAGTTACACACATAGGTCCAGAAAAGTTTAGAACAATGGAGCAGATTCTTAGTGTTCATTTGCCCAATCTTGCCTGTGGTATTACAGAATATTGAAGGTTAAAGATCTTTCTCTCTTTCTCTCTTTCTTTCTCTCTTTCTTTCTCTCTTTCTCTCTTTCTCTCTTTCTCTCTTTCTCTCTTTCTCTCTTTCTCTCTTTCTCTCTTTCTCTCTTTCTCTCTTTCTCTCTTTCTCTCTTTCTCTCTTTCTCTCTTTCTCTCTTTCTCTCTTTCTTTCCCACATAGCAGTAATGGCAGGAGCTATGTTGTACATCTCAGTGGCCCAGACTGTAGTGTAATGTACAATGTTTGACAAAGCCCCACAAAATAAAACACAAATAACTCCAAATTTCTTCAATATCAATAACCGCAGCTTCTTGAGTCTTCTGATGGAATGATTTCAAGAAAAGAGAGAGAACTTTATATCTGGAGATAATTTGGAGTGGTGAAGTATGATTGTCATTTGAATTTGACAACCTGCATTCCCAAGACAAGGTTTTTTATTATTTATGTTCAAAAATTTCAGTACTGAGTCTAGACTGACACCCTCTATACCTAACATACAAACTAAAGGAAATATTTATATATATATTCTGTATATGTGAACTTACATATAAACATATGCACACCTTTTCAAATCCCAAGTGACTTGAAATTATTAATTAATCATTACAGGACCCTTGGGACAGGAATATTATCTTCAATTTAGAAACAGTGAAGTGGATGAAAACACTTCAAGTGATTTATTCAAACAGTAAAAAGCCAACAGAGAAAAAGGAACTAATTATGACTCATTTCTAACTCCCTGTGCTATCTACGTATTCCTGTAGGTTATTAACCACAGTGTTGGAACCCTGCATGCAAACACCCCTGAACTTCGTGATAGTTCATGTTGAATTGACCGATAAATCTTTGAGGGCTTATATAAAAAATCCTGGCTGTGCTATCATATTTGCAGCACCAACTCAACTAGAGAATAAAAAACTTCAGCATTTACCATTGGGTTATAATGATAACTATATATTTCACTGTCCTAGTAAGTATATAACACATAGGTAATTTTTTGTTGGTCTAATGAAAGATATCACCACCCCTTGCTCACCTTATTTAATTTCTATCCTTAGAGCATCATAGCTGAACTAACCATACTCTTATAGTATAAAGCAGAAAATATAATCATGGCAGAGAGTCATTGGAGTTATAATGATCAAAGGAGACAAGGGAAACCTCAACATTTTAAATGTGATTGAACTGAAGGCACCTTTCTAAAATAACCTCTGTTGCTACAGAACATAGCTCATGGTTCTTAGGAACAGAGATTTTCAGTGGAATGTCTGGCTCATGGAGAGCTACTTGCTTCTCTGAAAGTGTATCCTTATAGTTTGTTTTTTTTTCATTTCTCTCCCTGCTACTGTCATTAACCTTGTCTAGTCACCATTACAAGCACCAGACAAGGCAATCCAACGCCAGGGCACTAAATTATTGCCAACCCATTTGTACCATCTGCTGCACAAGCGTCTGTTGATGGAAGGAGTGGTTGGGCACCTGGTGACCATGATGTCAAAACAACATTTGTAGGGGAGGCAGGGAACAGCAAAAAGATTGTATAAACAAAGCATTGGAGCAGGCAAGAAACTGAGATTACCAGAGACACCAAAGGAAGGAAAGCTGATGCTCTTCTGCTTTGCTATGTTGAGAATCCCAACCATATACATTCTGATGGCCTTCTCAAAAGTGGGAGCCAAGTTGAATTTTGCTGCTTATAGGTTACAGAAGTGAGGCAGTACCACTGGTGGTATAGGAAATCACAGAGAAAAAAAGGAGAAAAGATAAAGAGATAAGGAAGGGAGCTGTAGGGAGTCAGGCTTGCTCAGCATCTGGTTTTTCGGGGAAGGAAGAGAGAATTGACTGCTGCTTCTGGGAGGGGTGTCCTCTCCCTCCTTTAAAGGCAGGTTGTTCTTCTAGGGCTTGGTGTAGAAATAGCTGGCAATGCAATTAAAGGTTGTTTTTACATCATCTTTATGTAGTCTGTTTATCTCTTTCACTTACATAGTGAAATATAATGTGACATCACCTACATTTTTTTTTTCATAAACCACTAATAGAGTAAAGCGTGAAATGCTCACCCTAAAATCTGTCCAATTTTACCTTTACCAAATATCCTCTCCTTGTACATTTACCTGTGCATGGTTAGGACTTTTGCCATGTTCAATTTTAATAATAATTTGCATCTATATGTTTAAAAAAGTGCACAAGAATTGACTAACACTGATCCTCATGCTTTTTGTTAGAAAACAAAAAGCCTAGTATGAAATGAAGTTTCTTACAAGGTATTCGTCCCTCCTGTAGGAAAGAGAGTTCTCAAGACCACTAGTCCACATAGTTGGAGAATTTAAGGTTTGCAGTTTCCATGAGACAGGGTATTAGGTTTCTTTTGCCCATAGTGATATCGCAAAAGCCTCTGCTAATATTTTCTCTGTTTTAGTACTTTAACCTTTTAAAAGAGTTCTGTGAACCTACACACTCCTTGGACCAGTTTCAGAAGTCTTTCAGGAACAGTTGTGTCTCTTGCCTCCAATTTAATTGAACCTTTCTCATCTTTTCAATCTTTCTCCATTATTATATTTTCTGTGTCTTTTACTTCCCTCTAGACCCCCTTGCTATCTTTATTGACATTCGTTGTCCAGCTGAAGCCTCAGAGTACAGTCAAATTATTTGACTTGTTTTAGAAATCTTTTTTATACCTCACAGCCTGACAGTTAACAGGATGACAGAGACGAGTGACTGATCCTGTAGCACATAGGTATTTTTTTGCAGAAGTGCTGACTACTCAAACATCTCCCATTCTGCACCAGTGCAGTTCATTTTTACTGCGTAAATATAGAACTTTGCATTTGGGCTTATTGAATGAAATCTCTGATGGTAATTTTGACTCCTAATCCTTTTACTCTGGCACACTGGCAGACCTATCAACTGGAGTCACTCACAAAAATTAATAACTCTACTCTCAATTGTGTAACTGAAGTCTCTAATATCAACGTTAAACCGTATCTGATTCACTTCAGGTCCCTGTCCTCTCATGTTTGAGATCTTATGCTAGTGGAGCTAGTCCTTGTCCATCAGGTATCTGTCCTGCTCCACATATCACACTACACCTGTCTCAGCTGTGATATAGAATCAAAGAATCACAGTGGTTGGAAAAGACCTTTAAGATCACCACATCCAGCCATGAACCTAACATGACCAAGTCCACCTGTAAACCACGTTCCTAAGCACCTCATTTACCCATCTTTTAAATACCACCAGGGAAGGTGACTCCACCACCTCCCTGGGCAGCCTGTTTCAATGTCTGACTACCCTTTTGGTGGAGAAGTTTTTCCTCAGATCCAATCTAAACCTCCCCTGGTGCAACTTGAGGCCATTTCCTCTTGTCCTATCCCTTGTTACCTGGGAGAAGAGACCGACTCCCACCTCTGTACAACCTCGTGGGAAACTCAAATGACAATGTAGCAGTGACTCATTCTTTTTCATGGAGGTTAAAAAGGATTTGCGTGATCTGAAGGAGCCCTTTGGTCTCTGCTGTGTCTTCTAAGCTTCTCTACTGCCACTTAGCATTACTTGGACCAGAAATAAATCTGAGTATACTTCTGAGATATTTCCTAAAAGATTTTACATCAGGGGAGCACTGCAAAATGCACTCTATTACATTTTGCCCTGACCTGACCTTAGAACATTTTGATGGTAGGATTATGAAATCGGAGAGGAATTATATCAACTGAGTACTTCCCAGAGGAAAATTCACCTTCTCTGGCTGAATTTTCTTCTACTCGCTTATTGTAAGAATCCAGAATCTGCAAAAATAAAAGTTCATGAACCGCTATTGAATTATTTTGTTATTAGAGATGGAACCATGCTACAATAAAAAAAGGACAAATGTTCAAGTCAGAATTTAAAAGCTGTTATCAATCAATGACAATTAATTCAACAGATTGATAAGGATTAGGATTGAAATTTCAGTGTGGTTGAGGGTTTAACTCATAATTTGACTTTTTTCAGGTCGGGTTTAGAGGTTTAGGGTTACACGTGTGGAATGGACAGCTCTTCGTTACAAGTGTATTTGCAACACCTTGCAAAACCTGCTCCTTTTTTAATTTATTTTTATTTTATTTTATTTTTTTTTTTTTAGTAAGGGATCAAAAGTGTATTTGCAGAACTTGGAAGAGGAATCAGATTTTGAAAGCCTACTTTTCTGTGCTATTTGACTGCATTGTTTTGGCTTCAGACTTTCCTAAGCTTCTAGTTGCTGTGTTATCCAGAGACTTATTTTTTTTTATCTTCTCAAATTTTTCTGTTGAAAAGTTAACATGAAACAAACAGAAGTTTTAGTTGATTCCATAATAAAGTTTTTTTCCTCATAATCAGAATACATTTAGACCCAAATACATTTAGACCCAGGCCTGAGGTACAAGAAAATATTTGAAAATACCTGAGTGATAGTGATAGAACATTTTCAGATGCTGATTTACTGCCTTGGGAGAGAGTCCATAATGTTCCATAGCAGAAAAAAAAATGACAGCTTTATGTTTTGAAGCAAAACAAGTATGAATTTTTCTGTGATAATGAAGAGCTGTTAAGCCTTTCCCTATATCTTTTGGATAAGACATAAAATCAAGATTCTGACAATATCTGCCATTACACATTCAATACCACTTTTAATCTAGCTGTGTACCTCTCTACCTGCCTTCTTGCTGGTGTGGTTTTCAGCCCTTGGGTGCTGGAGTTCATGTTGCTATCCCAGCACCTGCACTCTGTTGAAGTATGTGTGGCTCTAATTTGCCTACACAATGACCTACTTTAGTTTCTTCTGGAAAAACTAGTTTTTGTTTCACAAGCTGAGCCATGGTGTGTTTCAGCTCTATTTGTCAGAGGTTGTTTTCCATCCAAGAGAGAGCTACAAATGTAATCCAGGATTTACATACACTGCACAGTAAGGTTGGCCTTCCACTTTTATGATAAAGTACCAATTAACCACTGACTAGGAGAAGAATATAAGCTCCGAATAATTTTCTGCAAAATCAAAAAACTTTATATTACTGTTTGAAAGTGTCTGAGAGGGAATTCAAATATTGGTTTATCCCTAGGTCATTCCTATAATGTCTAAGAGGGATAGAAGTAATTCATCTGAACATGAAATTCATAAAATAATAACTGTCTTTATATCTGTGACAAATCTTTGTTGATTTCAGAGCATCTGGGTACCTTTGTCATATAGGCAGCCGCTCATGTAATCTGGAATATTGTCTTATTTTCATAATAGCAAAGTTTGCCTTAGGGTTTACTGTTAATTAATCATGTCCAAATATTAACTGACATCCGTTCTTGGGTGTGAGCAAAACTCCCCCCCAGGGCACCTCCTCTGTGGAAAATTTAGCATTTCCATTTAGAAAGTGAAAAGGATGAAATGCTCTAAGAATTAAGGTAGTTGTATAAAAGGGAAAAAAACAGCTCACATTAGCTTGGGGATGACAGGGAAAGACCAGTTGGCTCCTGGGAGCCAAATGAGGGAGAAATCATCAGTTTTGGCAGAGTTTGAGTGAAAGAAAGCAGAAAGGAAGAACAAGCAAGGAGCTGCCATCTTCCCCTGGGATCACACTGGTGTAAATCCAAATGGACTCTAATGTGAGTAGATGACCCGGTCTTTGATCATTATTACATTAATTTTACATTCTGTGTAGCTTTAATGGAGTTATTACAGCCTTACAGTAGAGCAAATGAGGATAGTCCTAAACCTAGTGAGAAAATTCTTTTTGTTAGGAGAATAATTTGGATGAGCATGTCCATATGGGATCTTAACATAAAAACCCAAGACTTACTGAAGTTTTTTGGAAACTTTAAAATGGCATGAAAATGAACAATGAGTGTTTCAACTATTTTTCTTTTATTTATGGAAGAATTTAACTATTTAAAATGACAACCCTGTGGAGTGAGATCGTTATAATATATGTGTACAAAGAATGCACATTGAGACAGCCACATAGAGGTATCTTGAAATCTGTGTACAGAGAGTTTTCACTCCTTCCGTTTCTTTATCCCATTGTACATATATATATATATATATATAAAATCACCTTAAAGTGCTCATTTTTTTTTTTCCATAAAGTATTAGAGTGGTACTCACCAATATTTTTTAAAAAGTCTTCTATGTAGATACATATTTTTCTATGTAGATACCTATTTCAGAGTCCTATTCTCAGGAGACTATCTCTTCTCCCTCTGGCCATGAATATTTCTGCCTAAATACTAAAATGTCTCAACAGTGTGAGCTAATAAACATTTTTAAAGGTCTTATAATCACCAAAATTGAGTGGTTTGTTACCACAAGACATGCTTCTGATGCAACAGGCAATCCCCTATCCAACTGCAAATCTTAACTATTAATTAAATACAGGCCTTCTGAAGAATGCTTTAATTCTTAAAAAAAAAGGGCTTTCATTTTCACTGTTTATAAAAATGAAATGGCTTGGAAGCTATGGTAGTAATTAATTGAATTAGCTTTATATGTACAGCTGGGGGGTTTTTTGTGTCAAAAGAGGTGTGCGATTTAAAGAAACTAAGCTGGGTTGATATAATGCATTTTCAAGAAGTTTAGTTCAATACTAATGTTACAGCAGAAGTTGTACTTTCAAGCAACACCTCTTATAGACTTTGCACTGAGTTCCCTGTGTCTGAGATGACTGTATTACTAATCTAAAAATGACTGATAAAGGAGAAGACTAGCACAGAAATTAAAGTCCCCACTGCAGCAGTATACTTATATTAAGATAAAGCCAGAGAGTCAGTGCTCCAAGGAGGTCACAGCCCAGCTTTCACAACAAATCTGAATTTTTTCAGAGATTTCTGGTTACTAAATGTACAGGTAGACAATGAGTTAAAAAGCTGTAGTAAAAAGTAGAATCCATTCACTCACATGATGTAAAATGCTCTAGATAAACATATGTTACTCTATGTTTCCTGCTTGAAAACTTTGCTGTTCAAGCCCATTTTACTCTGAGACACAGATGGGTAGCAACTTGCTTACATTTCCATACTTGGCCATTGAATAAGCCAGGAATAGAATGAGCATTGCCATTTCCAGCTCTCACTTGAAATTTCCCCTCCTTATCTTTCCCAATGGTAATTACATCAAGTTTGGGAGAGTCTTTTTTGTCAAAGATATATTGATAGAGGTTTGAGATTGTCTTTTTTTTTTTTAAAATTTACTGACTGAAATATTCTTGTTCAATTCATCCATTACTATTAGATCATATCTGGTATACTGTTTCTAGTTCTGGGTCCTGCAATATAAGGATGACATGAATAAAGTACTCTGAAGGTACTTCAATGAAGGGCCATCAGGACAATCATCACTAGAGCACTTGCCCCATAAGGAGAGACTGGGAGAATGAGCTTGTTTAGCTGGGAGAAGAGTTGGTTTTGGATAGCTGGGGGTATGAGGAGACCTAACAGCAGCCCTCCAGTAAGTACGGGGAGGGAATCAAGAAGAAAGAGCCAGATGCATGACAGGAAGGCGAGAAGCAAAGGCTATAAGTTTAACAGGGATGTTCAGACAAGATGTAAGGAGAAACTTCCACCATGACAGTCAAACAATGGAAGGGGTTGCTCAAAGTGGTTGTGCAATCTCCCTCCTCAGAGGTTTTGAACAACTGCCCTGATCAAGCCCTAAGTTATGGCTGTCTCTGCTTTGAGCAGGAAATTTTAAAGACTTCCTGATAACCCTTCCAACCTGCATTAGTCTACAATCCTATACAGCTGTGCATTTATTATATGGTCCTGCAACCTCATTACAGGTATATTTTGTATCCTCCTGGGTTGTTTGTACACACATTTTTTCTTCTTTCTCAAAGAATTCCTTGCCTTGCATTTATGCAAAGCTCCTTTTATCCCACATTAAAAATTGCTGATGTTTCTGATGTTTTCTTGTATTATATTGATAAGTTCTCTTATGACCCATGGCTAAGAAGTCATTCCTAGGTGACACTTTAGTCAATCTTGCAATCTTTGCTGAATTGCTTTCTTGCTCTTGTAAAATGTATTCAACATCACAGATACACGACAGATAAGTGAACGTTCTGGCAGATTCCGACCTCAGGAAAATAAACCATTTTAAGTCTAAATTCGTAACAAGCTGTCCCTTGCTGTATGTACATATTTTGACACCTTCATCAACACAATTTCACTGTGCTTTTATGGAGGATCTATATATTTCTTGAAACTCCTTAAAGTACATAAGCAAAATTCAGGCACTTCTCCCAGTTTATTGAGTTTTCACAGCTCCATTTATAGTTTAGTTACTTCAGAGGGTTCTGGAACAAAAACTGGAGATGGGAACTGAGGGCTTTGAAAAAGTTGAAAGAGAAGCATATGTACTTTTGTTTGCAGATATGGATATAAGTATATGTGCATGCATGTTTCTGTTACACAGTCCCCTTCTTTTTTACAGACCTTAGAATTTTTTATATTGTCAAGTTTTGTACTGAAAACCAAGTTTGACTTGAGCTACAGCAACTCAGATTGAAAGATCGTCAGTTCTACTCCTTGGAGTTTATCTGAACAAACAAGCCATTGTTTCTATAAAATATGCTAGGGGCTTAGATTGTGATTGAAGTAGGCAAAAGGTGATGTCCTGATGCATAATTACTCAACTAACTTTATCAAGGTATACTGGAAGTTGTACTGACTGGTACTGATATCCTTTCAACAGAAAACTCTTCATTTTTTGCAGCTTTCCTATGCCAATGAGGAATTCAGTGCAGCATTCGTGGCTGAGATCCATTGCTACCTAGGTCACCAGAAGAATATAAGGAAAGAATTTCACATAGGAATTCAAGAGGCAACACAACTACATCTATACTGATAAACTAAACAATCAGTTGCAGTTTTGCAGCCCATTGGATATGTTCATACTATTAAATTATTTTAGCAACATATAACAGCAACACTCAAAATTCATGTTAGGAATCGTGTATATCTTGTGTTGATTTCAATACCTGAAGAGGGCCTACAAGAAAGCTGAGGAGGGACTTTTTATAAGGCAGTTAATGATAGAACAAGGGGAAATAGCTTTAAACTGAAAGAGGGTAAGTTTAGATTAGATATTAGGGAGAAATTCTTGGCTGTGAGGGTAGTGAGACACTGGAACAGGTTGCCCAAGGAAGTTGTGGATGTCCCCTTCCTGGAAGTGTTCAAGGGCAGGCTGGATGAGGCTTTGAGCAATGTGGTCTAGTGGAAGGTGTCCTTGCTCATGGCAGGGGGGTTGGAACTAGATGATCTTTAAGGTCCCTTCCAACCCTAAACATTGTATGATTCTATGATTCAGAAACCGTTTAAATATTGCATAGCATTGTACTAGTTTACCTGGCTAAAAAATATCTCAGGCATGATACAGATAAGACAACTCAATAAACTTCCAGTGCCTGTATCCACCATCTGATGGTGTTCAAATTACCAAAACTGACAAAATTCTGATGCCTGAGATCTGAACAAAATTTAGGAAAAGCTGTCTTAATGGTAGGACTAAAGAGGTATATGCTACTGAAGAATTATTCCTCTTAAATTGTATCTATGCTTGTAAAAGCTCATAAATTTTTTTTGTTAGTCCCTTGTTTGATCACTGGGGTGTATATCAGAAAATCATGGCTGGAAGCAAATTGATATGAAATTAGACAAGCTTCCACTACAACTGTAACATATTTCTGAAGATAATGAGGACTTAGGAGCCAAGTCCCTTAAGTGATTGCTATTTATGAGTGTTAATTCACTGTACATTTTGTAAATTTGAACAGAAGGGAAAAAAAAAGGCTATTTTTGAAAAATTAAAGTTTTTAGAAACAAGAGTAGAAAATTAGGAAACAGTAGAAGAATAGAACCTGATGATTTTTCAGATTCCATAAAAAGTATATAATCTCTTCAAACTATCTTTGAAAACCTCTAAAAAATATGCATATTTATTTATTTATTTATTTTTACTACTGCCAGCAACTTTGTTTGCAATATAAAATATTAAATTTTGTCACAGTCAATCATTTTGCTTGTTAGTTTTTTTGAATGGAATAAGAGCCTCTTGTTTAGAAACTATAGAGTTGTTCCTGAGTCACTTTGGGTCCCTGTTTATACTTCTTGTGTGTGGGCAGAGTCCTGATGTTACGTAACAAGGATCTCTCCAGGCACAGAAAATTTCAGAAGCCTATAGAAATTTCAGTCTTAGATGGTATAAAATAAAGGAAACATTGCACAGCTTTTGAGGAGAGGGAATTTTTTACTGGTCTGGTTTGTTTTACATGTCATCCTTCTCCGATAAATCATTGCAGATTATCAATGACTTATGCTGTAGGACTTGCAGCATAGACTAGTTATAATCGTGTTTATTAAGTGTCACAACAGGAGAATAAGCCAGCTTCAACATCATGTCATATGTGACTATGTGACATCTAGGTAAAAACTAGAAGATAATGAAGAATCCAACAGCAAAACCATGATAAACAATGATCCATAGGCAAGTCAATTATTTGCTAACCTGTGGTGCATTTCCTCCATGCCTCTGCTCCTTTTCCCTGCTCTTCTACACATATAGGTTGGGACATGTATGAAAATTTGAGTGCCTACTGAGGCCAAAAACCAAACCTTTAAAAATAATGATAATTTGAGTCAGAAAATTTCGTCTGAGCAACTTTATACCAAAGGGGAGCATGACTGTTGAGAAGAAAAGAAGGAATAAGTGTTGGGAACAACAGAAGAAGTGTTTCTCTGGCAAAGTAACAAGCCACAAGTCTTGTTAGCATAGGACCAAAAACTGTTGCCTTTATCAAAACAAATAGCAAAGCAGTTGGGCTGGAGTGCAACAGAATTTACTATGTGGATAAAGATGGCAGGTAGGAAATGTGGAGACTAAAGCAGTAACAATAATAATCATGTGCCACAGCAAAAACTACAAGAAAGGACCAGTGAAGATCTGTGTATAGAAGTACTGTATGAATTAATGTAGGCTTCCAAAATGCTGTATGGATTTTATAAAGGAGTTGAAGTAAGAATAATTAGCAGGAAAAAGGGGAAAGGAAAAAAAAAAATCAAGTTATAAATCTACTTTTTCAAACCTGGGGCTGATATTTTCAAAGGTGCTGAAATTAATATGATCTCAGTAGCTAAATCCCATAGCTAGTTTTGAACGTTTTCACATAGATGCTTACTATTGGGCTGCTAGATCCATAATTAGGCCCTTAAATCAAATAAAATGAGTTTTCAGAGAAGTTGATCTCTTCTTAAACTTATTCAGAGTTCAGTGCTTTTGAAAATCGGGTCACTTTGATTTACTTTGATTTGGGTGCATTGCCTGGGTATTTTGACCTCTAGGAGCATCTTGAACAAGTGTCATAGGGTTACAACCTTCATGTCCACGCAATGTTGCAAAATGAAAAGAAGATATAGCAAAAACCTCTGTGTAGAAGAGGCAGCCTGGTACAAGAGGAATATTGAGAGCCAAGTTATGGTCTTACTGGCTTGATGTGAGATAGTTGCAGAAAGGACAACTGATTCCCTGCAGCCTGCACAGTTCTGCTCAGAAGTTTTTCTCCATGTCAGGCCAGGTGGGAAGGTCCATTTGAGTGGAGTCCCGAGGCTCTACTTTCAGGTAGATGAATGGCCCGCAATTCAAATGATTTGGTTCATTTCTTCATGCCAAGATTCCTGGTTCAAGTCTGGCCTAGAAAATCTCCTTTCCATACTTCAAATCAGGAACACTGCTAGACACTAATGGACTATTCTGCCACCCTGGGGAGGAATCTGTGATGTGACCCTATGTGAAGGTTCAATTTCTTGGTTGTGCATAAAATTAAAGAAAAAAAATCTTCTACTTCAACTGGTTGTCATCCTCTGAGGATTTTCTTTATCTATTTCAGTTCCCACAAGGCCGGAAAAATATTGTTTGTAGTTCCCATGACAGACAAGGAACCCTCAGCCACCTCTTGAGTTCTGAGCTGGTCTAGCCTAGTTTACAAAGGTTTACAAAACAAAGTCCAAGAAGATCTATAAGAAGCTACTGAGGTGACTAAGCATTGTAAATATATATAGGCTGATTCTGTGCTTATTTAATGGATATAATTCAAAATCTCAAGACACACATTTTACAACTGTTGATGCTTGTGTGATTTTCAGGTAGTGACAATACATTGCTGGAACCAGGGAGAGGATTAACATCATCTTTAAGCTCCCTCAAAGCCATTTTACCACAATTTTGTTTCCTAGTACAATTGCAATAGGTTTGTGCAATGATCCCATGTATTAAACTTTCAATTTCTCTCTCCTTTTCATTCCCCTTCCTTTCTAATTTACATCCCTTTCCTTTGCCAAGACCTGATCTTTTTCCTTCCTCTCCTCTCATAATTTCCTTTTTCCTTGACTCTTGCTTTTTTTAGTCGCCATCCTTCAGTGAGCTCACGTAGCTACCAATTTCACATCACAAGAGTAAGAAGAACAACTGTCTTCCTTCATGGCTTTGACACTGCATCCTAAGGTTAGGAGGGCTGAGCTGGAAAAGCAATCACTTATATTGCATCACTGTTCATTATCTGAACAGACTAATACTGCTGCTCTTCCTAGCTAAGAGTGATTCTCCAGCTTAGAAAAGTGTTAAATATGTGATGTAACTCAATTCCATAATGCATGAGAAAATTGATGGGGTGAGAGGCGGGAACCTGCCTATCAGAAACCCATGGAAAGCAGAATTCAGTGATTTCAATAATTTTTACTTTAATGGATTAAAGATAGACTCTTAAGGGCTGCAATGAGCATTGTGATTGTCTCCTGTGATCTCCTGCATTAAGCAAGCCACTAAACTGAGCAAAGTGATCTCTGCAGCAGGACCATAACTTGTATGAGCTCTTAACAGCATCAGTAGTGGGTCAGAGAACCAGTAATATGTCTGTGCACTCCAGCTTCTTCTCTGACAATGCTTCATAACAAAACATAAAAAATAACAGAGCAAGTTTATTCCACACATTTTGGGAAGACATCACAGAATGGCAGAATTGCTTATATTGGCAAACACCTTTAAGATCATCGAGTCCAATCATTAACCTCACACTGACAAGTCCCCTACTAACCCATGTCCCTCAGCACTATGTCTACATGACTCTTCAATCCCTCCAGGGATGCGGACTCCACCACTGCCCTGGGCAACCCCTTCCAATGCCTGAGAACCCTTTCAGCAAAGAAATTCTTCCTGATATCCAATCTAAACTTCCTTTGGTGCAATTTGAGGCCATTTCCTCTTGTCCTGTCACTTGTTGCTTGGGAGAAGAGACCAACCTCCACCCTCTACACCCTCCTTTCAGGGAGTTGTAGAGAGCGAGAAGGTCTCCACTCAGCCTCCTTTTCTCCAGGATCTAGGCTAGTGTTGATTTTAGCTCAAGAAAGAGAATATCTTCAGTGTTTCTCCATAATCAGTGGAGAGAAATACTTTGGCTCTTCCAGCAGGCTGGTCAAGGTACTCAGAGTTTGTCCCTTGTCATGAATCTTAAACATAAGTGAACATTTTTCTTCCTGTTACTGACTACTGAGGGAGTTGGTGGAGATAAGCGTTTCTGGAAAGAAGTCAACCTGTTTGAATGACATCTTCTGTGTCTTAATGATAGAGAATTCATTTTCAAATTGATCCTTTTTTATTCTTTTTTTAGCAGCTGCTTTTTAAGAGAAGAGCTGAAACATATTTTAGTGAGTGCATCATTTTGAAATTAAAATATTACTGTTTAGAATAATGACATAACCGTAAGAAAAACTATTAAGAGTGTGAACATTTTCCCTTGTAATTAGTCATTAAACAACAACATGTCCATGCCTGTTAGTGGTGCAAGCTAGTGACTCCTAGTGGGTAATCATTACATCAGACTTTGAATAGATAAAGCAACATCTGTGCATTCACATAATCATAGCCAAGTGTTTGTGTGAGAACTTGAGGTTCGATATCATGGTTGTTGGAATTCCCTAAGGAATCCACAAGTGAATGATCAGTCCAGGCAATGGAGAACACAGAACGGTTCATGAGCAGAAGGCTATGATAGAAACACCTTTGGACACCCCTGTGCACCCAGTTGTTAGTATAGAAAATGCATTATTTAAGTCTTAAGTCCTAATTTTTTAATGGCATAAAAAATAAACTATACTCACAACAGTAGTTTTCAAATATAAAAAGTCAAAGGGATACTATTTTTCTGCATTATCCATCCATCTCTTATATTCACCTTCCTACAGAAATAGAGGTCCTGAGCCATTATCACTGCAATAAAATAGCCTGGACCCCCCTTATTATTAATAAGGGGGTTTAATTCTAGGATCACACTGAAATTCCAGTGCAGATAATTGCATTTTGCATGTCTTAATATCCCTCAGCTCCTAGATCCACCTTCAGTTCCTGTTCAACTTACTGCAGCATATTGTCAAATCTGTTTAATAGCTGACACTTTCCATGCCTGATGTGGCTCCATTTTCTGTCTGCTGAGGAGTTAAGTTCATAGTTTATATTGCTGACATACCTGACAAAGGGGAGGAGCTCTTCTGAGGGTTTGCACTAAGATTTGGTTAGTTAATATTTACAAACTTCACTTGAAACGTGCTCGGAAAAGAGGACAAATTACTATTGCTGTTAGAACAATGGTGTCATCCACCTATTTTCATAAGGTCTTCCTTTCAGTAATTAGCATCAAGAAAACAAAACAAAACAAACCTCTTGTCCAAAAGCAAAAAAAAATGGTATCTGAAGGTATTAGAAGATAACCTTTCATACCTGAGTTTTCATGTGTGTGTGCCTGTTTAGCTCTACTCGTTTTTTGTTTGAATTGTATAAAACTGTTGAAACAAAATAATTTATTAGCTCAGTTTTATTTGCAAGGAAGGTTCAGTTGCCCTTTATATTATTGTTATCTCTCAAGACAATGTTTCTTTACTTATGAGCAGATGTTTGAAATCCTCCAGGAGATTTTTATAAGACTATGGAAATGAACTTGGCATGGGTACCGGTCTCCCAGGTGGAGCGGGTGAACACAAGCCTTCTTAGAAGTCTCAGATCAAGGCTAGTCAGAAAGAGCAACAGAGCCCAGCCACCAAAAGCCTAGTGCTTTGGTGACTGACAGGTACAGGCTCTTTCTAAAGCATAAAAAGGAATGCTAAATGATCTCACTGACAGAATAAATCTTCTATTTGTTTGGTCTGGACCAGATGTGCTACAGGCTGATGTGGAAATGTCTGCTGATGCCAATCTCAGTTTAAATCACAATTTGGCAGCAGGGGTTTTTTTTCCCCCCTCTCCACTCTCCCCCCACCCTCCTTTTTTTCTTTTTTTTTTTCTTTTTTTTTTTTTTTTCTTTTAAAGTTGCAAGCCTATTCAGTGCTCCTAAAAAAGTTTCAGCAATGATCACAATTAATTGGAAAGGGCCTCAGTTGCCTTCCCCAGGATTGTGAGGAGCAGCCTTTCAGATTTTGCTGCCTGCATAGCAGAGAAGCCACGGTAAAGTCAGGAGAAACTCCTCAAGGTGTCATATATTGAGGCTTCTGCCCCATCCTAATATCATCTGTCCACATCTCATTATGCAGACTTGGATGCCTTTCTGTGACATGGTCCAACAGAAATGGTTGACATAGTTTTAGGTCAGGTAGTTTGTCAGATCCTCATGAGCTTGTATAGCTCTCCTTGTTTTCCAGATTATTAAAAATAATAAATCTGGTTTAATCATTTTAAAGCAATGAAGCATTTTAAAACCTTTAATACCTTTTCACCTAATGAGACCTCCCTGTCATACCTGGTGTCATCTTCTTCTGCAAAAAGAAGACGATTTTCTTTTTTTAATTGAAAAACTAATATTTATTTGTTTTGTCAAAGAATACGTGGTCAAAATACTCAAATCCCTATAAATCAAATTTTTCGAGAGGTAAATTGGAGAGCACTAAAACTTCAACCAAGGAAAAGTAAATTTTAAAAAAGAGTGGAAGCATGAGTGTTACGATTAGATATTATTATCTATTGTGTCATAAATAATCACACGAGAAACCTCTGGTTTCATTGAAAGCCTTGACAAGGTTAAACAAGTTTGACATACCTGAGCAGAAAGTCTCTGTCTCAGAGAAATGATGGTTTCCTGCTAGAATCAAAAACATGGAGAAAATAACACAAAGGCATTGAAAGAGAGGGACATACGCGGTCAAGCTTTGGTGTCTCTAAGACCCAATAAAACACTCTTTCATCATCCAACAGTTATTTCCGAAAGTCAGATATGTATTAATGCAGAAATGTTGCCTATGATGGAGCTAGTAAAAAATCAATTTATCACATACCTGTGACCTCCTTGCAAACCTTTTGCTCATGGGTCTGTTTCCACAGGACTCAGTCTAGAGCTTCAGCCCTCTGGTGCCTTTGTTTTTCTTTTAATTCAACCAGACACAATAAAGTCTTCTTCTTCCAGAAAGGTGAAGTTTGTTCCAAAGGCAAGATTCAGTCCTTTGGTAAATGAAAGATTTTCTGCATTAGACATGTCACACCTTTCAAATGCATTAGAGGCATTGGAGGGTTAGAAATGGGAACTTTGCCTCAGTCTGTGGAAGAAATTTCCTGTTTCACAATGGGATCCAACATCTTGTTCTGGAGTTATAAATAACAGACTTCTTATTTGTTGTAATATGAAGATTTGAATGTTACTATGGTCTTTAAGTTGTTCTTTAGTAAATGGGGTGAGAGAGCAAGCAGTGCATGACTCAGAGTACTGAATAATAAATTAGCATGTCAAAGGGAATTCCAAAGACATACTGGAAAAACACTTGTCCCCATTTAAATTACCTCTGAAACTGAATCTAAAAATGGCCCTTTGTGGTCCAGAACCCAAACAGGAAAATAAGTTTCTTTAAGGCTTTCTGACATCTTTGCTTCAACCCTTGAATTAAAAAGGCAGTGAGGTTCAAAGAGAAAGGGAATATTTTCCCAGCTTAAGGTTATTTCCTGAACCAAGCAAGAGCTGAAAAGCTGTCAGAGGTATTCTGTAGTTGCTGCCTGCATCTCATTTCAGCTTCTGATCCTCTTGGTCAAGAAAAGAACTGAATTTGGAAAGTAAGGTATGACAGAGGTTTAAAAATAGCAAAAGATTCATCTCCAGTTTGGCAGACATTAACATGATCAAATCTGCTGGTACATCTGATTATGATGGATTCTATGTACATGCAGCCACAGTTAAATTCTACCTCCAGGAAAAAGGATACTTGCACTGCTTTAATTCCAAATCAGATTTATTTCTGAGTTGGTGGTGGTACAATTTGTATGACAGAGGTTTAAAAATAGCAAAAGATTCATCTCCAGTTTGGCAGACATTAACATGATCAAATCTGCTGGTACATCTGATTATGATGGATTCTATGTACATGCAGCCACAGTTAAATTCTACCTCCAGGAAAAAGGATACTTGCACTGCTTTAATTCCAAATCAGATTTATTTCTGAGTTGGTGGTGGTACAATTTATCATCAGAGTTTGCAAACTTTATCAACATATGTATGGAAGAATTTTTAATTTCCCTTTTTTTTTTTTTTCAGGGAAAAAAGCCACTAAACTTCATAGCAGAGCAGACGTGCACCAACTTTTCGAGCACCCAAGAGTTTGTTTCTCCATGCCAATGTGTTACAGAAGACTGCATAACCACGTCTTCAAATTATATTTCCATTGACAAAAAAAGGTGGACAACCTTCCTAAGTAAATCAAGTTTTTCCATCTCTGTGGTCAAATCATTTGTAGTGCAGTCAAATGAAGTCAGTTCTTTGATCAAAATGTGATGCAAGTGGAATGTCTCAGGACATCTAACTAAAAAAAATAACATGAAGGCCAGTGCACCAGGGATGGAGGATACAACAGTAGCACAGAGAGCATCCACCTTTCTTACAGTGTAGGTTAGTCATACATAGCATCATAGAATCATAGAATAGTTTGGGTTGGAAGGGACCTTAAAGAACATCTAGTTCCAACCCCCCTGCCATCAGCAGGGACACCTTCCACTAGACCAGGTTGCTCAAAGCCTCATCCAACCTGGCCTTGAACACTTCCAGGGAGGGGGTACCCACAACTTCCTTGGGCAACCTGTTCCAGTGTCTGACTATCCTTACAGTGAAGAACTTCTTCCTAATATCTAATCTAAACCTCCCCTCCTTCAGTTTAAACCCATTTCCCCTTGTTTTGTCATTAACTGCCCTTATGGAAAGTTATATATATGTATATATTTTCACATCCTCTATACAAATAGAGGATGTGAAAATTCTATGGGATGTATAGGGAGCCTCTAGCTGGTGAACATAACGCCAACAATAAGAATCTTGACCGAGCACCTGCAGTCAACATCTAGTTCTGAGAAGCCTGTTTACCCAGTAGTCTAAATAGTTTTCAGTGTACTAGGATGGAAGCACTCATAGTCCTAACAACCATTTCAGAATAAATTCAAGGTCCTCTGACAGTGAAGCATAAACTGAATTTTGAAACCCCAAGGTTAAGCCCAAACAACATTCCTGGGAGGGTGAATGAGACCACAGTCCTCCTGTGCAGGATTTCCTAATCCTGCCACTGTGAGATTAAAGTGGTGACAACTGTTTCTCACAGTTTTTGTCTTCTGTATAAGTAGCTACTGGCTCTATAAAGAAATGTTCTTCAGAGTAGGAGCAGGAAGATCCATGTTATTTCTGTGCAGAGGAGAAGCAAAGATCCTTGGCTGTGCTGATCATAGTTTCTAAACTGCTGGCGCCTGCCTGTTCTGGCAAAGGAAAAAGTGTCAACAAATCCACACCCGTTCCTTTCACCTCCATTTTGCTGTCCCTTGCAGACTTCTACAACATGCAACATGAAGCTAACTCTGGACCATCTTATTCCCAGTCTGCTGTTTCCATGCAAACTCTCCAGTGGTGACCACAGTTCATCAGCTTTTGCATACAGTCAGGTGAGCTCTTTCTGTGGGCACTACAGTCCCCTAGTAGTTACAGGTTGGTCAAACTTCAAAGCTCATATCTCATATCTGTTGATGGGACTTCATGAACAAAGGAATGAACATGCATTAGAAATGTTTGTTAGCTCTTAGTATTCTTCTCAAAACAGACCTTGGAGAAAAACTTATGGATAACTTCCTTGTTTACATGGACCCTCAGATAGAGAATTCAAAAATCATCAATTCTTTATTCTCTCCTTTTCTGCACCAGGCCAGGTCGTGAGGCACTGGTATGCTACCAGTAGTGATCTCTACATCTTCATACTTGATATAACAGAGGGAAACAGAGGCTATCTTGTGGAATTACCTAGACCTTACCCACAGAATTTTCTTCAAAGGCATCTGACTCTGACTGCTGAAGCAGTCTATTGTTTTGTGGTTCTGTTAGATGTGTCCTTGCTCCCGGAAAACCTGACAGCAACAATAGGAAAAAGTATGAGTGAATATCAAATATATACTGTAATGCATATTTCATCAGAGCTCAGCAGCTCTTTCTCTCACTCAAAATAAATACTCTTCCTTCACAGTGGCTCCCAATATCTAAACACAACTCAAAGCCTTTCGAAAAAACAATCATCAAAACTGCAACTCCATCTTCGCAAGAGTGCTGTAACTTCAGTATACAGTTTATTTCACTGGAAGTCCCAAATTATATCAGCAGTTAATAGAGAAGCTGCTACTTTAAATACCTAGTTTCATTTCTCTGAATACTGAGATCAACTTTTTCTCCAATTAATGTGGTGAATACATGCTCTCTGTTCTTCTTGAAGATGTCAAAGTGTCAGATTATTTCTTTACAGCTCAAACAGGAGACACATGTTTACAAAAAATAAAATAGAATAGTTCAGTCATAGCTGCAGTTAATCATTTCAGCAATGATACAACAAGAGAGAATTATTATTGTATTATGGTACAACATGACATAATTATGACAGGCCTTGACATGTACTGGACATGATTGTCTGTCATGCAAAAGCGTTGCTGAATCTTCACGAAACCAATCTTAATGCAAACAACTTAAAATACAGTTTAAACTGGCCAAATTCAGGCTGAACAAAAGACTTGTATTTTCATAGGGAGAGGAATTAACTTCTACAGCAAGGATTTTGATGGATATTCTATCTCAGGCAAATTTTGATGAAGGTTTTAATTTTTTATTTTATTTTTCTAAAAGAGCAGAGTTAGTTTAAGCAGAGAGACATTCAATTCTATCCAAACTAGATGAACAGCAGTAACCTTTTCTATTGTCAGAAAATCTGCTGTTGATGCTTCTACCACAAAACTGTCAAGTATATTTCTTAAAGGAAGATAGTTGTTATCAGTTCTTCTTTAGAACAATTAACCATTGTTTTACAGCTTCTATCAGCATATGATTTCAAGAGGTCTGCTTTTCAGTGAGTGAAGACACAGTCATGACATCTAACCTGTTTAACTGTCTAATCATGAAATGTGTTGTCTTTATCCATTTCTGTGCCTAGCAAATTAATTTCTGAGATATAAACAACACAGGTACTATGGAGGATCATATAACAAGCTGTTTTTAAAACTAGATGGCCCCTCAAAAATGGATTTTAATTAGCTGACCGGCTTTATATTGATAAGCCAACAGACATTCCATAATTATATCTCATGAGCTTTCTCAAATAAAATTAATTAAAAATAACACTTTAACAAATTTTATTTGAGCTTGGCAGGAGTATTTCCAGTGCTGTAATATTACAACAGGAACAATCCTACAGGTAGAGTCTTTTACTCCTTCTTAGTTAATCTAAAATCTTTCAGGCTAAGTGCATTTTCCTATTCTATGGTATTGGAGGAAAAGTATAAGGCTTTATAGCCAAAGGGACTATAAGTCAGAGTTATTTGAAGGATTAATATGCCAGAGGCCATCATGTTTCAATACTGCAAAATGAATTAATGGCTTTCATTGCATACAATATAAAACCACAAAGGATCCTACTAAATTTTGACCTTCTGTCTATCATTGGGCACCCAGCCTTACCCAATATCACACCCCAGATTTGAAGTAGTCAAAGCACTTAAATTTCAGGGTTTGTCAATTGTGTGTCATTGGCAGAGAAAAAGAGAAGTCAAGGTGTGATCAAAACCTAAGGTTGCAAATCATGGGAATTAATTGGATGTACTTTTCCCACTTCACAATTGAAGAAAAATTGCACCCTAATTGCACACTAGCAGTGAAGGGCACCTACTATACTCACAAAATCCAGATGTTTGTCTATCAGACCTAAGTGGAAAATTCTTTCTTGAATCCAGTGAGTGCTCTGACTGTGAAAGAACATGAATTGTCTGTGCCACCTTTGAGTACTTGGGTAACATCATCACTGATGTTTCTGAGGAAGAAACCAGCCAGCCCCAAATATATCTGGTTAATTGTGTCCTGAGGAAAACAGAACAAAACAAAACAAAACAAACCCAATCTTTAAGCCCTTTAGGCAATTAAGGCATGACGTAGAATTGTTATCTTTCTTAATGAAAACGTTTTGAATGTGTCAGGAGCATTTTATATGTTTATCAGGAGGTGAGTCTGTCTGAGAAAGAGAAGCCTGGGAGTGTACAGGAACAGGGTATGAACTACCCTTCCCACTCTTCTCCAAGATCCTTCCAGGTCATTGCTGAATTTCAGTTTGAAGGACACCATGCATAAAGACTGTGTTCATACCCACAGGGCCAAGTTTGTTTCCAGACAGATAAGAGCTTTGCTTTTCAGAGGTTAGGAAAGAAAAAAGGAGAAATGGGCAATACATTGGTCGCAAGGCTTCTTTTCAGAAAGTTCTCAGTGTCAGGGTCATGAGGGCACTGATAGGTCTTAATGGCCCAGACCAGCCTCACCTGGAGCCCCCATCCCTTTTTCCCATGGACCTAGAAGCCCCATTTAAACTCAGACCTGTGCTTCAGTCCCTGCTTGAACTAAGTTGTAGGTATGTTGGTCTCCAAGTCCTGCCTCCTTGATGGACTTTTGACCTATATTGTAGACTTCTCTTCAGCTCTCTGTCTTGCCTTGTCCCATTTGGTTCCTGATTGGGGCTCTCTGGAGGGGCCATGGACTTGGTTCATCCCCTTGCTGTGTGTGGGACTTTTCACAAATCCCATTTCCAGCACAGAACACTACCTAGCATGTTCAGAATGACCCCCTGTCAGTGTGTCCAGCTCTGTGCTCATCAGTACAAGACAGGCATTGATATACTAGAGTGAGTGCAAGAGAGATCCACAAGGATTGTTAGGGAACCACAGAATCACAGAATGTCAGGGATTGGAAGGGACCTCGAAAGATCATCTAGACCAATCCCCCTGCCGGAGCAGGAACATCTAGATAAGATTACACAAGAAGGTGTCCAGGAGGGTCTTGAATGTCTTCAGAGAAGGAGACTTCACAACCTCCCTGGGTAGCCTGTTCCAGTGCTCTGTCACCCTTACAGTAAAGAAGTTTCTTCTCAAGTTTAAGTGGAACCTCCTGTGTTCCAGCTCACACCCATGGCCCCTTGTCCTACCATTGGACATCACTGAGAAGAGCCTGATATATAAAGGTAACAAGGTTTGTTCAATGATAAAAAGAGACAATTAAGGGCAGACCTTGTTGCCTCCAAAGGGCAGGGACAAGATCATCTAGACATTTTGGACATGCACAGTTGGTAGCATGAGAGGCATCAGACATGAATTGCAACAAGACAAACTGCAGCTGGGAGTTAGGAAATATTTTGTATCATGCAGGTGGTCAAACATTGGAACAAGAGTCCAGAGAGACTGTGAAATCTTCATCCTTGGAGACAATCAATCTACACTGTCCAAGGACCTGAACTACCCAACTTAATTTGACCCTGCTTTGAGGAGGGGACTAGACTAAGTGACTTATTGCAGTGATTGTTTCTAACCTATCTTATCTTATGGCTCCAGTAATATCCTTTAAAAAATATTTCGCTATAGAAAATGCACAAGTGAACAGCACAAGAGAACAGCTGATGTCTGAAGTCACAACAGAGTGGCAGTTCTCCCTGTCCTATTTCTTCTCTCTGCCTTTATTAGCAGGGGCTGGTTTTTGAAAATGGAGTTATTTCTCAGGAGCTCATCTGTTCCTTCTGTGCCAAGAACAAAGGAAAAGAAATACTTAAAATGAGTGTGATGTGAACGGGATCATTGCAAAGTAAGATGTTTTTCAAAGTTTCCCAGGAGATATCACTAGTTTTTTAGATCCATCTGGAATTCAATCATTGTTACTTGCCAGCTGCTGCTGGGACTTTCCAGTTGTTTCTCTTCTTCTGGACACAACATGTAGTGGGAGCAGTTATTGCTGCTGATATAACTCTGAAGGACAGGCACATAAGCTGGGAATATGGGCAGCTTTTTTTTTTTTTTTAAATGTTTTGAACTGGACCAAATTTATTTTGTACTGTCTTGTCTGAGGTTATTGGAGGGTACAACTTCTCAAAGCCCATGCAGAATAAAGCCTCTCTGGTACTGCCAACATGAGAATCTCTTCACTGTACAATCGTGAGTGTTTTATTTAATGTTACAGGCATGAACAAGAGCTCAGTTTTGGAGGACATATATGATGAAATTTATATTTTATTACCTGAAAGACAATATGCAAATCTCTCTCCAAAACTAACACATTTAAATTACAGAAGAATTAATAAGAACCTGTGGACTCTAGGTATTAGCCCTCACTATACAGCAAACTGCTTGACCCTGATGTACTAGCAGCAAGAATCAAACCAAACAAGTTCTACTCACCCATTTAAACGCCACAAAATATTTTGCTGCCTCTTATGTTGTCTCGATTTGGGTTTCTGGCAGGCTCTGAATCCCTCCCTGTCAACAGAGAAGAGCTGCATCTATAACCTACTGCAGGTGCTGAACTTAAGCACGGCAATGACTCCCCACTGACTACAATCAATTGTATTCCTGAACAGTAGATAGTTTGACTAACACATCACACTCCAACAAAGGTGCCTTACTCTTTCTTAAGTTTCCTGGGAAGTGGTCTGAATAGCATTTCACAGATGTTTGAAGAGTTTTGTGAACACAAGTTCAGCTTAGGTGCCTTAGACACCTGCAAGCTTAAGGTAAAATAAATAAATAAAAGAATAAACCCCAAGAAAACAAATGAAAGGAACTGCTTGGGAAACAACTGTTAAGATGTTTGTCCTTGACAGGGCTGGAAAGTTAGTAGTTATAAATTTTTATCAGAAAAATCAATGAACCCTTAAGGTGTATTTTCCTAGGTGTCTTAGGGCTACTCCTGCTTTGCACCCCATATTGATGCCTTGGAGGTTTGGCCTTTTAATATCACACAAATCTAAAAGAAATGTGATAATACTGAACATGACAACATGTTGCTAAAAACAAGCTGCCAAGCAGCTTTAAAAAGCTGTCAGACTGCCTGTCAATAAATGTGCATTGTTTGGTGAAGTGGATCCCAGCTGCAAATTCTAGGAGATGAGAGGGCATTGAACATCCCACAAAGTTTCTCTCAGTCCCTGCATGGGGAGGATCTTAGGGCAACAAGGATGTAAACTGACTGATGGTATCAAAAGAAATGTCTCAGTAACATTATTGGCCTTTCTGGTTCATATTCAACCAGGCAGCATCTCAAAACTTCTACTCTGTCAAATAATGAATCAAGACATCAGGAATAGAATGAAGCCTTTTGTCTGCAGGTTATTGATCTGAACCCAGACAGGTAACAAATTTTGAAATGGGTGTCTATTACATGGTTGTCATTTAGCCAAAAAAATCAAAATTAAAGCATGTTCAGATCCAGGGGTTCAATCTATGACATTCCCAAATTAAGTATTGACTTCAGGGAGCTAAGGCAGGGTTTGCCAAAGATGTACATCACAATGTGATTAAAAATCAAGTTCATATTCCCAAGGTAGCTTGCATATTGCCATAGCATCAAAGTGATGTTTTACAGGTTAACCACCCAAACATTCAATTATGGGTAGATTTTTCAGACTGTGCTTTCTCTTCTACTGCCAGGATTATAATATCATCGCTCTCCATCCTAGCAGATATTGTTAGCTCAATTAGATCTATGGTGAATAGTTTACGGTAGTGCAGGCAAATGCAACTAGTCTTTTTCCATACTCACATCAGCCATAAACCTCATATAATTCAGTAAAAAACCCATAGCCACTGTATTCATAAACAGAGTAACATATTTATCAAGGTGAGTAACAGAACAGAACTGGGCAGAACTGAATAACCTTACAAAGGATATCCTACAAATGTCAACTATCTCCCAGTCAGACAACAACACAGAAAACTGGAGGAAGTTTAAATAATATCATTTTCATATCTTAAATAGGAACAAAGACAGACTGGCCATAAAGAATTTGGAAATCTTGGTAGTTTCTACACATAAATAAATATGTTCAAAATATTTTCAGTGAGTTGACAGAATTTGCACCTGATTGATATCAAAAAGCTTCACTTTTCTTTTCTTAACAGTACAAAGAAAAGAAAAATCTAACCCAAAGCATATTTGGCCTGTAAGTTTTTGGTGAAGATGTGAGAATCTTGAGATTTGTCTAAATCATTTGGAATCAAATGCAAAAATACATATGTCCCTGTGTAACAAGAGGCTACTCCAAGGGCGAGGTCTGGCTCCAGAAAAGCAAGATCTACCCTCACTTAAAAGACACAAACAAGAAAACAAATAGTAGAAAATAAATTACTCAAGTGGTAAATGCTATGAGTAAAAATCTGAATACGAGAATGCATGCAGATCATAAGTATTTTGAGATATAAAAACTGAGCAAACTAAGCAGAAATTTTCTGCATCCTGGCACTGGTTCTCCTGTAACTCCTAATTTTTTGTCCCTTAATCTCTCTGTTATATTTTCTTCCCTTGGTATGATTTATCCATTTGAGGAGAAGAAGGTAATGACAGGAACGTTTCCAAAAAAGTGTTAGTTTGTTTCTATATTTCCCATGAGATGAACAGAGACTTGAGGTGACAAGCCACATTTTACAGAGGAGTATTTGTGGATCCACATCTCAGCACACAGGAGAGAGGAGAGACCTCAGAGAGTGCTCAGACAGTCATGGGTATTCCAGGTCATGGTCAAGTGGGCAGCAAATATACAAAGGAAAACTCACTGCAGCTTGAACTTATTTAATTTCTGGTTCTATTGAGCTGAATCAGATTTGCTCCATAATGTTGGAAAGAGGGGAAAAAGGGAAACTCAAAGCTCCAGTAAAGACAGACACTATGTATACTCAGTAATAACAGCAGAGAACTAAAAATAACAAAGCTGAGACCAGAAAAAAAGTTTGAAGTTTGAATTAAAAAAAATACAAACATAAATAGTTCTGAGTGTTAGGAATTATATTTTGAATTATTTTGGATCTGTGGCCAGGATTTTCTTGGAGGATGAGGGAGAGCTACAAAAAAACCTGTGTCTGGGCTCTGTTTTTAACTTACAAAGATAGATGAGTTGCAGAGTAGTAGCTGGAACCAAAACTACACCAGAAACTGTGATATTAGTTAAGCAGTAGGAATAATCAAACAGTAGAGGCATGGCTAGATTTTCTTAATCCTTGCCTTTGCCTGACACTCGTCTCTTCTGTGTAAATATCAGCTACAGAAATTGTACAAATTGTCTTGTGTTGTTTGGTCAGTAGCTAATTAAACTAAAGAGTAATCATTGCTAGGACCTTTTTCTGGAATGAAACTGGCCTACTCAGGGATGGCTGATTATGTCATTGTCCCAAGCTGTTCTTCCTACTCATACTGCCCAAATGCTGGGCTTTTGTGCGTTATAGCATAATATTTTAGAAGAAATCATCACATTTTGTAGGAAAATGGAACAATTAGAAATTAATTACTGTGTGAATCAGCATCAGGCACTATGGCTGGTAAAAATAACAACAGATCTTGATAGTTGTCATGGAACAGGGTTTTTCCACCTACCTGTTATTCCCTCTCACTTCTTGCCATGACAGCTCTGTATGGTCTGGGTAATATTTCAACAACACACTTTCCACTGGAGTTAGAAAAGTAGGAAGGAAAAAGCGAGTAAGAAAGAGAAATGAGGATTACAACACATGATGTTACCCAGCTGCAACGTCCTACTGAAGAGTCGTCCAGACGTGGTGGGCTTTTTGTTTTCTGAACGCTCCTCTGTGAGCTGACGACTGAACCTCTGTCTAAACACAACACACAGCAAATGGTGAAGCAGAGAAGTGACAGCTCAGTATGAAGTCTCAGTGCTCAGATTTTTCATTTTCTATTCAAATCACTGTTTACAAGCTTCCTGAGCAACAGTTCCAGGATGCAAAATTGCATTCAATGTCCTCCCTCTCATTTGGCTTGGCAGAATAAAGGTCACGAGTGAGTCTGTCAGACTGAACACCACGTCTTTTGCTGGCTGTGACAAATAAAGAGCTAATCTGATGCTGTAGGCTCTGTCACCTCTATCAAATCTCATTTTGTTTTCAGTTTGTTGGCAGTTTCAAATGGCTGCTTTTCAAAAGGTTCTCTCCTGAATATGTGAATTTGGGGCTTTATATCCTTTTCTCAGGAGATGTTGACACGCCACTTAGAGCACAGACTAATGATTGAACCTCCTTTTTGAGTATATCATGTTTTGCACTAGTCTGGTTTGGAGAAGGCTTTTCACGTACGCACTTGTTTAAAGAGTTGGTTCAATGTGAGCAGTACAATAGGGCTGCAGGTTTGGTTTTTGTGCTGGTTTGGTTTTTTTTCCCCCCTTCTTCTTCTTTGTAACGCAAAGAATGTGAAATTAAAAGAGTCAGCTTTAACTTTAGTGTTGCAACACAATTCCTTTTAACTTGCCTCAGTCCCACGAGTACCCTGTCACCTTAATTTCTGTTTAGAATAAGACAGGTTTGTAGCACTCTTTTCAGTAATTCTTCTCTGAAACAATGTTGACTTGGGGCCTCATGTCTATCTTGAAAAATAATAGTGTCATTTACTGTTAAAAGTGGCATCAAGAAATCCTTTCTTTTGTCACATTTGCAGCGTCTCCATAGAACTAGATATTTTTCTAAAGGTTATAAGACTGGGTCTTATCCTGCTAGTGATTTCTGCAAGTGCAACATTTTGAACCTGTGGTTTTTTACACCATGATTCTTATAGGAAAAAAAGATGTTGTTTACAGCAGCCCGTGGTTTATGATAACTAATAAACCCAGTGCTTACCTGGGAAATCAGACTTTTCCTTTTGGTTTTACTTGGTTTCCCTGTCTAGGGGTTCTAAAGTTATTAAATTTATTTTATTACTTCATTTTATTTTAGAAAATTTATTTTGTTTTAGTTTAATTCAGTTTAGTTTATATAACTTTTAACATTTTTTTAACCTAGATGCTTTAATTTTTGTATGACTGATACTTTCTTGATCAAATTAACACCAGTGTCATCCTTCAAATCACAGTGTTACCAGTTATATTTCGACTGCAAATTTGATTACAACTTTGTTCTCTAAAACAGGATATTGCATAAGTCAAATAAGGACTGCTATCTTTATGAAATCTAAATTTGATAAACTATTTCAGCTTTTAGCTGCCACATTTTCCAGATTTAATCTGGGCTGTACCACTTCTCAGTCCCCAACTAAATTCCTACTCTTTAACATACAGATGAATTCAAGATGACTCCCATTGTTCAGTGCCTCCTCAATATTTCCAGTGAGGAAAACCACCATGGGAAATAACACAATGGGAAATAAATAAATAAAAATGTTGGATCTTTCTTTCCCATATCACACACAAACATTCCCAGTGTTAAAAACCATCTTTCTCATTACTGGTGCACAGCTGACAGTTCGCAGTTGAGTTTGCTGCAGGAACATCATTTTATTTCTGTGCATCTTTGTTGTAATTACCAACATTCAGAAACAAGAGTTTCAGACTTTACAGAACCAGGCATTTCCTGTCATTTAACTTCTCTCTCAGAATTTATACAGAAACATTATTTTTGCTGTCAAGGTTTCTGTCATACAATGAGAGGTGTTGTTTCAGGATCCCTGGTTGTTTGTTGCCTTGAACTAAAGAGGCAGCTTTTTCTTCTAGGTCTCCCCACTCTTTCTTTCAAGGATTTCCTGAGGTACACAAGGACAATTTTTTTCCTGCTTTACATTCGGTCTCCTGCTCTGAAATAGTCCCTGAGAAACTCACTACGTTTACCATAGGAGATATTCACTACCTTGCTCTTATGGAAGGGGAAGGAGATAATGTATGCACTTTAGAAACCTCAGAGTTATTTCTAAACATGATAAAAGAGTTTCCCTTTACTTTTGTGTTTGTTTTTCCCTCTGGAGAGATGGAACCTGCCTTCTAGCATCACATGTGCATTGGAGGCAATGTTGCTTTTACTTCTTTTTCTTTGCTGGATGTTTACCACATCTTCCATCCTTCTCTAGCTTTTCTCTGGTCTTCCTGCTTATTCAGTCCTTTCCAGTTCACCATATTCACCTTAAAATGAAACTACATAAACAATATAGCTATCCTTAATTTCCAGACAACCGTGTGCTTCTTTGACATTCCTTCCCTTCCCACTTATTTTGACAGTTCACATTGCAATAATTTGAACCACAACCGTCTCCTCCTCTACTATAATGGAAATCTGTTCTTGAGTGATCATTGTTGATATTGTTTAATAATGAGTATGTTTATGTGCCCATGTGCACACACATACACACCACAGGGAAATAAGTTAGACTTTGTATAACCAGATACAGCTCTGATCATTAATGAAATTCTTGCAACTGTTCAGATGTGTATTTATTTCAGACTATTTTAATTCTCATTTACATTATGGATATTTCAGATCATTCTGTCACTGTGAAGATAAATTATTTTCAGGTACAAATTGCTACACTGCAATTGTTGAGCAATAATAGAAATTGCTCAACTGTGCTTTCAGCATGGGATGAAGTGAGTATAGTGTAAATGGCAAGCATGGCCATTTATTTTTCTTTATAGCCAAGCTGGCTCACTCATCCTTAGTTTAAGTGATAGTTCAAGCTGTGAACGAGTTGTTATCACACTCATCATTTTTATTGCATAGGAAATGGTCCCTTTGGTTAATTGGATTTGGAAAATTTGCTGAGCATTCAGGTGAACCTCATGAATCCTAGTAATACTGCGATACCCCACAAATCTCTGTCAGCTGTCCACATTCTAACTAAGCCTTCAATTTTCTGGAGTTTTGAGACCAGAATTGCACAAAGAATCTCTCCATGAAGTCCATTTGGACTTGATTACTGTAATATATTTTACAGAGGGAATGCTGAGATAATGTGGACCCTGTCATCAGTACATGTTTGTAAAATACATAACGAGATTGATTTACTTTTCAGATTAATACACTAAAAATCTTTTCCTTAATACCTGTAACTGAATGGAAGAAGAGAGCACTTCTACATATCTCACTCGTACATCTAATAATCAGCTTTCAGTAGGCTTATTCAAGACCTGCCACCTTCACTGTGGGGCAGTGTTTCTGAATCTGCCCCTTTGAATCCTCTTCACCATTTTGAAGCAAAACTGTGAGGGGAAAAAAAAAAAAAAAGAATAAACCACTCAAGAACTTGGTTTTCCAGTTTGTCCGTCTAAGATTTGGTCTAAGAGCCTTCAGAAGCATTAGGATACTTTCAATTAACTTCAGTGGGTTTTGGATGAAAACTTTAGGGAGCAATGTTTCACAAAACAGCAGGTATGAGTCTTTCTTTCCCCCTCTCTCACAATAATGAAAAGTAGTCTTAGCAAATTATAACAAACTCCTATGAGTTTCACAACTATTCTCACTTCAGGAAACTGGGGAAAAGAAGCTGTAGTCTCCTAATGAGGCAAATAAAACCAAAAGAAGCATAGGTAAGTTAAATTGCTGTCTCCATTTTAAGATACTTAATTATTAGCATATGACTGAGATCTATAACCTATAAAAATGACATCCTCCACAATACATGAGGGATAGTTTAAGCTACCTTAAATCACTCAACCTGCAATACATCTGAAATGTTAATTAAGCAAGTTTTTTATCCTCACCTCTGCTCTACTGGCTTTAGTGAAAGCTTGTCTGCCAGGGAAAACTCTCTACAGGTACCGCCAATTCTGTTTGAAGTTCGTGATCTGGGTTTGGCTCATAACAGTCACAGTAGATTTACCTGAAAGATCAATAAAAGTGTGTTCAAAGCAAGATTGGCTTCATAGAGCCTAGGATTTTATTAATTTATATAAACTTCCGAAAACTTTTGCTATAAAGAAAAAGGGAAAAGCTTGAAAATATTCACGTTGTACAGGAAAGTAATGAAAATGGTAAAGTTCTGGAATTAGTTTGTCTTTTTTAAAAAAAACAAACCCAAACCCTCAAAATAGTACACATATCAGAATACCAGGTTGCTACAGACACAGATGAGCTGAAAATCTATAGCTGGGGCTTTCAGATGTTTTGAGTTGTGACATCTCAACAGGTCCTCATTTTCAGGGGATTGTAAGCACTCCACCTTGGAGACATGTTTTTAAAGTGTCACACACAAAGCACCCCAAAATACCCTTCACAATATGCCTCTCTTCAAAATTTTTATTGGGGCAAGTCCTTGACTGAGAACTGTGTCTTCTCTCATTGATGTCCTGAGACAGATCATTGTAACAAAAGAAATCCAAAGGCAATTCTCATTCCCTACTGCTAAATGAAATAGTATCCCTCACTGTGGCACACACCACAGTGTGGGATACTATTTCTTCCTTTTTTTATTCTTTCATTGTGTATAGTTTAGTGGAATATAAAATCAGAATTTAAAAACCAATCAAGCAGCCAGCAAGACTTTGATCTTTAAAATGCTGGAATTATCTTTAATCAGAGGAGATTTATAAGTAGTAGTTGAATTAAAGGTAGCATTACTGTCTGGCTTTATTCGTTTAAATTTGTCTGCTCTTCCCCTTAACAAAACTTTTGTCTTAAAAATCTTCTCTGTTCTTTCTGAGGGATTTGTAATAGGCAGTCTTCAACTTCAGAATTGGGTTAATCTTCCAGATCTTTAGTGGCAGCACTGTAAGCAGATCTGTGAGCTTGAAGGCCCTTATCAGTGAAAGAGTATTTGAAGCTCTGGGGATGTGTGTTCCCAAGCCTATGGTGAACTGCCTCAAAGAGCAGAAGAAAATGAGGTAAGTCTGGATGGAGAAATCCTTTTTTTTTCATGTATGCTCCTAGGGAAAAGCAGGCTATTTTATTTTGAAATCCTACTTCCTTGGATTTACTTATTTGTTCTCACACACTTATGATACTTACAATGGAGGAGGGGTTGTTTTTTCCATTGGAATAAATGGGAAAATATGTTGAAATGCTCAAAATGGGTTAAAAATTTCATTGAAAATTGTACTTTCTCTACAGGTCTGATGAGCAATATGAAACTTGTGACAGAGAGGTCCCATCCAGGAGAAGAAAAAGGATGTGCTAGAGCCCCTGGACTCATGCATCACCGGACCTTTCAGCTACAGACGAACACTCTGCCACCTTCCTTCTCTTGCTACCCAGTTCAGGTTTGTCATTTCAGAAAGGAGATACTTAGTCAGAAGAGATATTTAGTCAGAATGGACTTTCTTCTATCAATAAAGCAAGAAACCCTTCTTCTTTGTGTGGCCAGCTTCACTACCCAGTCATCCCAGGCTGAGTTTTAGTTACGAGACATTTACACTAAAAGTGTATTTGGAAAAGTTTTGATGCTCCTTGTCAGATTTTAAAATAATATTTCCTTACCCTCCATCCAAGCAATGTAATACAGTTTAACTAAAAAAACCTCAAAATGATGGGAGTGACACCTGTAGATGGAGGCTCCCTATCCCTGCTCCTTCTCAAGCTTTTTCACAGACAGGTAGCAATAGACAGTGCCTTCTTCATTTCCCCACGGCCTTATCAGTTTAATATTTTTATTATTTTAACATTTTACTGTGTTTTAATATTTTTAAATTGTGTATACAGTTTAATATATTTTTTATTGTGTTATTTGCTGACATTGTTCACATACCACTGGAAAACTGTCTAGCCTTTGAGTTCAAACCTAACAGAACGAAGGTTGGAAGTCATTTTTGTAGATATGACCATGGCATGAAAGGCAAATAAAGTGAAGTTACCAGCTTGACTGAGTAGCTGGAGGATTATCTTCAATGTACTTCATTGCCTTATAGTTATGGCATTGTGTTACCTTCCACCCATTCCATCCCAAAAGCAAAAAAAGTTAATGGCTGTGTGGGGTGAAACTATGCAAAGGGGAACTGCTTGAATGGGGTTTTCAGGAAAAAGAGTCTATGGTGAGGAAGGTGTGATGTGGAGAGGGGAGTATTTAGAGAGAAGGTTACTTTTTCTTTCTCTCTCTTTTTTTTTTTTTTTTTTTTTTTTGAGTTTCCAAAGAAAGTGCCAGAAGTTTGTTCACTTTCCAACCCCTATGAGCCAAACTTTGAGCCTAATCCACTGAGCCTTTTGCTAATTGAACCCTGCTGGATTTACCTTGCTTTACTTATAGAATCATAAAACCATAGAATGGTTTGGGTTGGAAAGGACCTTAAAGATCATCTAGTTCCAAACCCCTTGCTGGGGTACTTAGCACATACTATTTGGATACTTTGACTGTTTCAGATTATTATGGCTGTAATTCTTTGTGGGGCTTTCCTGTATCATACTACGGCATAATAAGAACTTAAATATGGGGTTTTTGTTTTTTGGAGTATTTTTTTTTAAAGAAAAGGAAAGAAAAGGAAAGAAAAAGAAAGAAAAGGAAAGAAAAGGAAAGAAAAGGAAAGAAAAGGAAAGAAAAGGAAAGAAAAGGAAAGAAAAGAAGCTTTATCTGTGAATAAAGGCTTTTATAAGCAGCATAGCATTGCATTCTGCCTGAGTGTTCCTTCTGACAGTGTAACACTGGAAAAATAAGTATTCCCATTGCCCCTTTGCAAAGAAAGGTCTAACTGAGGCACAGTGAAGAGCAGTTTAACATTTCTTGTTTTTCCTTTTATTTATGGGTAACTGGGATTGCTGCTCTTGTAGCTGTGAAGTAGGGCAAAGTAACCCACAGATGCAATTTCCACAAAGAGAGACCAGGGAAGAACACTCTATTGACACCCGAAGAGAGGGGATAGCTGAAGCTCCCTAAAGAAAACATAGAGACACGTTGTGTCTGAGTTCTGATAAAGGTGAAAGTCAGTCAAACTCCTACTTCTGTACAAGAAAAGAAGCAAAATCACTATGAGGTTCCCGTGCCTGCTCCTTGGGAGGAGCAGGAATCTTTATAACTTATTTAAATACACTAATTGACTCTCAATATACCTATTCATAGTACAGCACAGTGAAAGGTGGAGCCGAGAATACAAGGATGTCAACATAAGAAAAGAAAGATGAGGAGAAAAGAATGACATTTTCCACTTCAGTGTGTTTTTTTGGAGTCAGGAAAGGGGAACAGGCTGGAGGGAACATTTACCAACCACCAACCATTTGAGAGGACATATTTTCTGCACTGAGTTTCATAGACTAGCATAAGGGTCGATGCCATGGTTCATCTCTAGTTCTCCTGCCATGATGTTGGCATACATATGATGTATATTTCTCTACATGTTGTCTTGAGAAAAGGGAAAAGAAAAAATTACATATCACATTTCATAGAATCATAGAATAGTATGGGGACCTTAAAGATCATCCAGGTCCAACCCCCCTGTCATGAGCAGGGACACCTTTCACTAAATCAGAGAGGTTGTGGAGTCTCCTTCTCCGGAGATATTCAAAACCCACCTGGATGCAGTCCTGTTCAACTTGTTCTAGGTGAACCTGCTTTGGCAGGGGGGTTGGACTAGATGATCTCCAGAGGTCCCTTCCAACCCCACCATTCTGTGATTCTGTGATCAGGTTACTCAAAGCCTCATTCAACCTGACCTTGAACACTTCCAGGGAGGAGCATCCACAGCTTCTCTGGGCAACCTGTACTAGTGTCTCACCAGCCTCACAGTAAATAATTTCTTCCTCACATCTCATATAGATCTTCCCTCTTCCAATTTAAATCCATTACCGCCCATCCTATTGCTACGTACCCTTCTAAGAAGTCCCTCCCCAGCTTTTTTTTTTTTTTTAATAAAATTTTGGACAAAACAGGGTGTTGAAGAAGATGTCTCTGGGCTAGGTTGTATTTCAGGGTTCTAGTGTCCACTCTGGGATCTCTGGTGACCCTATGTCCTCTCCCTTTTCTACATATTGTTTAGCTGAGATTCATGTTTCTACAGTGACTTCCTCAGTTCCCTGTACATATAAACAGCTCTTTCTGAATTCATCCTTCCATTCAGTTCTTACTTCCCAAGCCCTATTTATCTACCAGCCTCTCCCAGCAGGAGGAACAACGAAAGAGACTTGGGTACCATCCTGCAATCATCTTGACTTCTCTAAATGCTCCCAGCCATGGTTTTGAAGATGGTTCAGGGGTTAACACAATAAAGGAGCCATTTCCAAGTGGCAGGTGGGATGCAGGCACTCTGTTTTCAGGAGGAAGAGTGTCCAAGCATATGGATGCAAGCTGTCTCCTCCCAGCTGGTCTCAAGGAGAGAGAATAAGCCTTTTCTGTTCAGCAATATATATACAGGCAGAATTCTAGCAGCGAACAATAACTTGGGGAGCAGATGTGGTTTCTTAACGTTTAACTCATTGTTACAGTTCCTAATTATGTGTTTACAATCACAATTATGTATGCTTATAGTTGATTTTATTCCTTTCTTAAAATGAAAATAAATGACTCATTTTACATAGAAAATATTCACAGGGGCATTTTCAGCTGCTTCATTATCTGTGGTTATGTTTCTTTGGCTGTGCATCAGTCTTCTTAAATGTATATCTTTTTCTCAAGTATGTTAGCCTTTAATCTATTTGTATCTTTTTTGTCATACCTATATATATATATCACAATTTATTATTGAATGAATACATCATGGTCTCTTAACCTTTTCTTGTAAATTAATTTATTTTCTTATTTTTCTCACTTTCGTGTGATTCTCCTACCCTTGTATAAATCTTCTTGTGCAGAAATAGTCAACGTAAGTAAAACTGCTGCACATAACTGATGTGTTCTCTGTTTAATAAATAAGGTTTCTATAGGGGGGTAAGATTCCCAGTTGTTAAACAGGCTGGATCAGCAGTAACAGTATTTTTAGCTTCTGTCCAGAAGAATAGAAAAGGTAAATTTTTTATTCTTGATAAGAAATTATAGTTTTGGAAAGTAAATTCTGGTTGAAGATATATCAGAATGATCCCTTAAAAAAATAAAAATCTACTATGCATCAAACTTTCAGATTTGTCAGACTTGATACACCGTTTGTTTCACAGCACAAAATGCCAGTGGGGAAAAAAATAAAGTTTTTCTGCTGTTAATGAGCTAGAGGTGACTGTAAACAATAGATGCCTTATAGCTATTCTCAAACAGGAATCAAAGCTGTAATTAAATATAAAACACTGTCAATGATAGGCTCTTTAATGTAACATATCTCCGTTGCTTTTCCTCTATCAAATATCTTCACCTAGGCAAGAGCTGAGAGTGGCTGAAAACAAGAGAACAAAGACTTGTGCTGAAGACAGATTTCTTGTTGCTTATGACACACCAGTCCTGTAGCTTCAGTAGCAAATATTCTTGACTAGAAGTCGGAACAGAACTAATTATGTAATTTTGGTGGCAGCTATCCTACTAAATGACAGAATCACACAGAATTCCCTAAATTGGAGAAGACCTTTAAGATCATCAAATCCAGTCATTAACCCAACACTGGCAAATCCCCGACTAAACCCTGTCCCTCAGCACTATGTGTATACAACTTTTCAATCCCTCCAGGGATGGGGACTCCACCACTGCCCTGGGCAACCCCTTCCAATGCCTGAGAACCCTTTCAGCAAAGTAATTCTTCCTCAGATCCAATCTCAACTGCCCTGGGCACAACTTGAGGCTGTTTCCTCTTGTCCTATCTCTTGTTCCTTGGTTGAACAGACCCACCCCCACCTCTCTCCACCCTACTTTCAGGGAGCTGTAGAGAGCAATAAGGTCTCCCCTCAGCCTCCTTTTCTCCAGGCTAAACAACCCCAATTCCTTCTACTGCTCCACATCACACTTGTGCTCCAGACCCTTCCCCAGCTCTGTTGCCCTTCTCTGGACACGCTCCAGCACCTCCATGTCCTTCTTGTAGTGAGGGGCCCAAAACTGAACCCGGTACTTGAGGTGCAGCATCACCAGTGCTGAGTGCAGGGGTAAGAGAACTTCCCTGGTCCTACTGGCCACCCTACTGCTGATACAGGCCTGGATGCCATTGGTTTTCTTGGCCCCTGGGCACTCTGCTGCCTCATGTTCAGCTGGCTATCAGTCAACACCCCAATGTTGGTGCCATGTGAAGACAGTTTCTTCATAGGTGAACACATGCTTCAGCTGAACTCCAAGAAAAGGTAGATCCAAGCAACCTTTGCAACTGCTACCTGCCCTGTCTTCTCCTCGAGCTCAGAGTAGACAACAAATAAGAGAGGAAATTACTTGAGCAGTACTAGTGAAGAGCTGAAGATTCTTTACCTTTGTATTTTCAAGACATCGTATAACACAAATGTATTGGTGCTGGATGGATGGTAGAATTCTCTCAAAGTCATTGGACATTTTTAAGTCTAGCAACTATTTTTAATTGCATAATGAGAAAAATAATATTTGGCATAGTGTTTTGCCTACTAAATTCCCTCCACAGAGTTATGCTCTAACTTTTTAGGTCTACAATTATTTCACACTCTTCTCAAAGCTAAAGGGCTGACTTGAATAACAGTCAAGGCCTTCAGATTCCTCAAGGACCTTTCAAGCTCTGAGTTTCACAAGAGCAAATCAACTGCTTTAGCTAATAAAAAAGCTGCTCCAGAGTTGGAATCAACCTGACAATATTTTCCCCCTGCACAATGGCACCGGTCACCTTCTTCCTAATTAATTACCACCCCAGTAGACTTGTACCAATGTGTTTTGAAAACTTCTCAACAACAACAGTCTCTTCTGTGAAGTAGCTTAAAACATGCACATTGCACTCTGTTTTGATTGATTGATGAACCTCATTGCAGTGTATATAACAATGTGCTAAATGTTACATATGCCCTTAGTGGGTAATTTCAGGAAATTATTAAAATGTGCTTCCTTTAAAAGGTTTGGTAATGTAAGTCAAAGAGACACTTAGCAGACCCAGTGCTGATTAGTGTGGGTGACCACAGTATACTGGAGTCTTTGATATTTCTTGGCTTTTTCTTGGTTTCCCGGAGGCCCTTTGGACAAAGCAAGAAAGATGGCTGAGACACCCTTGGCCTTCTGGGAAACTCAGTGACATTTGAAGACTGCTGGGACCTATTCTGCTAATATCTAAACTAATTAAAATCAAATCATAATTGTAGAAGCTTGTTCACCAGAATTCTAATAAGCCTTGGAGCAGTACACGCTGTATGCTGCTGTGCTAAAGGCTGTCTCAGCTATGTGAGAAGCGTTTTAATATACAGCGAATTGTTCTCAGCCGACTTTTCTCGATCTTACAACCAGCTCCTTATATAAGAAATGTCACTTCAAATGTAGGATGAAGACTTGCTTCAACATGTCTCTTTCCATATACACAACATGCATTTTGCTCTATCGCGTAATGGGATATTTGTCAGGGTGTGGTAGGCTTGTATATACCAACTGTGTTCTTATTACAGCTGAGTGTGATACCCTGCACTGAACTTCCACTTTATACAGCCCCAAAACTATTTCTGGAATTGTATTTGACACCTAAGAAAGCAGAGAAATCGAGGAATAAGAGCACTTACCAAACAGCCGTAAGTTAGGTTCCCTTTTTCTTCACTCCCTGCGTGGCCATGGTTAGTTCCTACAAATATGTAGGAATTATTTGAGAAATCAAAGTTAAAGACAGCATATGATTGTATAAACCCTTACTTTGAATAATGAATTTTGTCTCAATTAAAATCTGTCAACCCCAGAAATGGTACAAAGAAAGGTGCTGAAAGATGATCAGAAGTAGCGAAAACCTTCAGTTTTCCTTAATTAGGACTCCTCAATGTGGAAAAAGTAAGAGGAGGGTATGCAATAAATAAATTGGTGGCATGGACAAGTGAACAGAGAAAGTTTATTGATTCCTATAATAAATCAAGGAAGGGACACACAAGGAGATTATCAGGCAGCAAGTTTAAAACAAATAAGTAATGCCTTTTTTATGCAGCACAGTTAAACTGCAGAACTCACTACCATAATCTATTGTAAACACGTTCAAAGAGGAATGAGGTGAACCAATGATACTTCAGTTGAAAATCTGAGTTAAAAATTCCTCTGCACCAATGATGGCTGAAGGCTGCAAGAATGTATCATGGGAAGGATCATTCTTATATTTTCTTATATTCCTTGGAAAATATTTCCAATTAGACACAGATGAAGACTGGTAGGTGGATATTTTCGCTTACCTGAGTAAGCTTACTTCAGCTTACTTTCTTAAGAAATCAGTGACACATTGGGGTGTGAATGTCCTATTCATTTCAACAAAATAACTAAACATACTAAATATTTAATCGGCTAAATACTTTGAATACAAAACAAAGGAAATTACACAAAGAAAGAAAACTTGGACAACACCCCAAAGTATGCAAATATTGCAAAGCAAAGATTAATCAACACTGAGGATCTCACAAAGTAAAAAAGTAAAAGTAAAAATTTCATCACTTACTATATATCTCTTGTTGAAGGTAATGAGAACTTCATTACAGACTTTACTGGGAGCAGGAAGGTCAGTGACAAAGTTTTGTTTAATATGTCTAGTTCCATTAAAATTATTGTCTCTCCCATCTGCATTCATAGCAGATCCTGAGAAGGCTGTTAAGGGTAAGTGTCACAATTAAAGGTAATTAACT
>NW_010300106.1:0-2697 GCF_000700745.2 Antrostomus carolinensis | reverse complement strand
AGGTTGGTACAATGGGGGTCTGGGCAGATAAAGAACAGGAGTAGATGGATTTTATATATTCCATCAGAGCTCTCAAACAAGTGCAGCAAGGGCTTAATTCTGCTCCCTTGAAGTCAATAGACAAGAGTGTCTTCACTCATGTTGAGTGGAGAAGATCATGGACAATATGTTAGTGCATCTTGGTGCGATATTATAAATGACAAGGTCATAGGGCTGAGCTGAATGAGAGCTAAGTCTGATGAAGTACATGCTCCTGCTTTTGCTGAAATATATGCCTGTCAACATAGCTCTGAGTCTGGCAGGTCTTATTTTTAACATCTGTGTGTTCAGTGTCACTATGACTGTACAGTGAAATACCTGTGTCAGATCAATAAGACACCCTAACTGCTAAGGAAAACAGCATGAGAATATAACAAGTATTAGAGCACATAGGAAAGGCTTATTAATATTTAGCAAAACTAATCTGTTTCTCACTAGCCAAAACATGCACATCCAGCCCTTTTGGGAAGACAGCTTTGAAGACTCACTAAGTTGAAACGAGGTTTTCTGCGCTATATGTAACCATTCATATTCTCTGCGGGCTAAATCTTACTCCATAATTTTGAAGTCAACCTTTGAGATTTGGGAGATCATTAGAGGGTTTGTGTATGTTTTCTTCATTCTGTTTTTCCAGATAGACCAAATGTAGTCACTTTATAGATGGGAATGTGATTTAAATAATATGACTTTGCTAACATTTTATTTTGAATTTATCTTTTTTAAGGCTGCATTTTAATTTCATTCAGTGTATCCTCATTAAGCAACTGTTTGCTCCCTCAGGCATTTTTTCAAGCTAACTTTTAATCTACCTATTGGTACTCAAAGCTGTAAAAGTTAAAGCCTATTTGAATTTTTATTTGGAAATCTGCTAGATTTTTTCTCCTTTATAGAACTTCAGGCATTTTGTTTTTGCTGGAGATGGTCTATTTTCCCTATATAATCTGATAAATATTAAATAACACATATTCATATCAATGTTTTGTATGCAAAGCCCTGTTCTCCAGAAAATTATATATTAAATATAAAGCCATTTTATTTTACATTGCTATTGAAGATTTATTTTACATTACTATTGATAAAAGCTCTGTCTAATAATCTGAAATCCTACCACTGTAGCATTCAGATATTGGATAACCATTGACATCAGCAGTGAGTAGGCCTAAAGGACTTGTATTTTCTTTGTTTCTATTGATTCTGTCTTCTGCATATTGCACACACCACTTTAAGATGACAGACAGTGGAAGAAAGTTCAGTGAAAGAGAAAGTCATTGGTGAGGAACCGCTTTACAGAATGTCACACAATGTGAGTTCTCTGGACATACGACAATGGCAGTATCTGCATCACAACTAAAAAAATTATTTTTTTATAATGACATACTCAAAGGATAAGTTTCCTTTGTGCCATAGACAATACCTACAAACTTTACAGATTGTTATTTGAGTAAAAGGATGGGAAAAGACAGACACATGTTGGGGAGGTAATAAAAATATCCAGCATTGGTTAAGACTGCAAAGGTGTCTTGGGACATGGATCTGGATTTAATGTCTTCTCTTTTAGTGCCCTCATCATCCACTCTTTGTCATTGACTAGCTGTGGTGGCTATTACGGAAACAGTCCTATGCCTGTGTTGTCATCATACACATTGGGACATACATATGTCAATGTTCAGTAATAGCAGGTGAGCTACTGCTCTTCTGGTCTCATCCTTTTCTTCCTCCTCTGTTGCCTGCATTTCTCAATGTACAATCCAGCTCAAGTCACTGTATATCTACCTAGAGAAATAAAATTATTGGTACTTGGTTTGACATAATACTTCATTCCCAGAACTTACACAGTCTACAGTTACTGACTGCTCTCAAACTAAGTTATTGTTTAGAAATATTTCTCTAGCTCAGCATTTCTTGTTTTGAAAAGCTGGGTGCTACCTTCAGCAAAAAAATAAATAAAACCTCTAAAGTAGGTCAGGAATCAGAACCAAAAAGGCTGCTCAAGGCAGACTCAGATCTGTAGGTATTTGCAATTTTAACTCACTGGTTGTTCAAAACATATCTAAAGCTTATGAGCATTCAACACAGTTAGCAAGCAAAAATTGTTTGTATTATAGGTGTCTTAATTACTACCTGCTTGGCGACATACAAATAAAAACATGTAGAACTATAGTTAGATATAAATAGGTATAAATTGCACAAACATGGCAAGATTTTTTTTTTCCTTTGTGGTACTTACTGATTTAAGTTTTAATTTGATATACCCTTTCAATTATGACTAGATTTCCTTGTAAGTGGCACTCAGAGTTCACTGCTGCAAATTATTCTTCTGAATAAAAACAATTCTGCTGAGAGCAGTGAGATAATCAGTGTAATTTCAGACTCCTGTACTGAGATTCACTGCAAGCACTTAGGAGGAACAGTAGCAAAGAAAAACTTTCAGAAAAGGAAAATGTTTGTGTTGGTGTTATTCCAAATGGTAGCTGCCTTTTTAATTTGCTGCACCATCTTTAACAGCAAACATTCCTTCTCCATTACTATTTTTTTCCAAACTTGACTCCTCAGCCTCATAATAAAAAACCCAATTTCAACAATAAAAATAGTTTACATACTCCTGGTTGGAAATCCCTAGTGGAAGATTACAGGCTGGGTGATGAATGGCTTGAGACA
>NW_010300105.1:34940-59660 GCF_000700745.2 Antrostomus carolinensis | reverse complement strand
TCTGTGATTCTGTGATTCTGTAATTTTGGATTATCTCCTCACACCTGGAAGTAGATTCAAACTGAGTGTGTACTGAAGCAAGCTTTTGTGCCTACTCACTGAACAAGGGAGATGAGGATCAGCTACGATCTAGAAGTTTTACATCCCTGCCACCAAGCTAATAATTTTTTTGCCACAAGACAGGATGTAATACCATGTAACAAGAACATCTGGGCTGCGCAGAACCAGCTTATGTTTGTCTGCATCCAGCTTTTTTGATGTGCCCTATGTGCTTGAGCAGATCTGGAAACAGATCAATAGCTTTGTAAAAGTGATACAACCAGGCTGAGACAGAATGATTACAGTACACTTCTGGCTCTCTCATTTAAAATCAGTCAACATCAATATTTATTGAAGGATTCAGTAAACTTTCCATTTGGGCTACCCAAGGGGTTATGTGAATTGTACCTTATCTTGGAGCAATTCTAAACAGAGCAACGTTCATATCACAAACCATCTCCCAGGGTCAAAAGAGAGACCAAGAACAGAGTAGGCAGCAAAACAGCTCTCATCTCTGCTGTCAGGAGGGCTGAGGCCTGTGTAAATGGCAGCACACGAAACCACCAACACTTTATCTACTCCACGGACACTTTAAGGCCGTGTTAGGATCTCTGTCAACTATTGTAACATTTATGTCAGCCAGCATCTTTCAAGAGCAGTAAATCAACACTGAAAATGAATAGAAGTGCTTTGTTTTACTAAACAGCTTAGAGTTCAGAGAAATTTCCTGCTCATACAAGTAAGAAAAGTTTTCATTAAATCCTTTTAATGGTTAAATCTTGCAACAGCCATGTACCTCCTCTATGCAATCTTGGATTCAGCAACAACTTCACTTCCATTCCACAGATACACAGCAAATCAAGTTCTGTATTTTTAAGTCACCATTTCTTCTTTTGTCTTTTTGAAGATAAATGCTATCTCTAACATCTGAATCTCCATGAGCCACTAAGACTAATGATGTCCATATTAAAAGTGGAAAAACTATTATTGTCCTCTGCCTAGCTGGTCTGCTCAAGTATTGCTGGAAAGTGGAGGGTGGGATGCTGTTTTGACAATTAACTGGGATAGCAAAATGGACACAGACACCACCTTAACACCAGAAACAAACTTATTTTACTCCAGTTTAAAACAGGGAAAAAAGAAAGAAGCAAAGTACAGAGCTAAACAAGATAATTCATCTAGTCATTACAACATGAGAGAAAGCATAGTGATTAAGAAAGATACATCACCAATTGCCCAAATACTTATCATCATCCAGATCCTGTACATCAGCTAGGGAGCCCCTTTCATAGAATCATAGAATAGTTTGGTTGGAAAAGACCATTACAATCATTTAGTCCAACTGTAAACCTAGCATTGCCAAGTTCACTACTAAAGCATGTCCCCAAGTACCACATCTACACATCTACACCTCCAGGGATGGTGATACCACCACCTCCCTGGGCAGCCTGTTCCAATACTTGACAACCCTTTCAGTGAAGAATTTTTTACTAATATCCAACCTAAACCTTCCTTGGTGCAATTTAAGACCGTAGCAAAGGATTTGGAGAGCCTTTCCCCACCAATTGGGAAGTCCTACGCAGTGTGTCCACTTGTAGGTGAGGTCTCCATCTTTGCTGTGAGAGGCTCCTGCTTTTATACAATCTAACAAACAAATTAGGCAGACAGAAAGGCATGTTAACATCTGGTGGGTAATTTTCACTTCACACGGGCACATCCCAGATTTGGCCAGGATCTGAGATATGTCTGAGAAGCTCCTATTTTGGTGTTCTGCACCTGGCTTTGAATTGTAGGAGGAAAAGTCTTACGGTCTTATTTCATGCTAATGTGCTACAGGTTGGGGAAGGAATCTCACGGTCACATTTCTTGCTGCTATGGTGCAGGTTGGGAAGTTCACTCAAAAGTCAACTTTAATTTAAGGCTTATAATTTAAGTCTTTGTATGTCAGATGCCTATTTGCTTCCCTCTACAGAGGTTCTCCTTGGCACCGCTCTCACTCTCTGCCCATACAGCCAACCTACAGGCCAACCTGGCGCAGCCAAAACCTGCCGCCTGCAGCTCATATGATGCTGCATGCCCAAGTACACCCAGTATGATTTTTAGCTGACTAATGCTTTGACTCTGAGTTATGTCAGGGCTGTGGGCTCTGCCCTTGTATTTGTTACAAAGATAGCTGTGGTGGTTCAAGTTGTTTTTCCCTCAGCTGCCAAGTGCCATTTGGGAAAAGTGAGAAAGCCCAGTCTCCAGGAGCTTGCAGTACAAGCCCACCCTTCTTTGCTGCAAGAGACTGGTGCCAATATACATCCTCACAGCTGCCTCGTCTGTGGCTGGGCAAGACAGAAGGGCAAGGTTTGTCAGCAGTCACCGACAGCCAGAAATATGCCTCCAGGCACACACAGCCAGGCTCTCTGAACCTCCCAGTTCGAACAGCACAGACAAGCCTTGTCCGTGGCTGCTCCCCCGTGCTGTTCTTTCAAACTAATGGAGACTTGCCTATGGGCAGGTCTCTGTCAAAACTGGAGACCGAGCTGTTTCCAAGCTTACTCAGGAGACCAAAGGATGAAGAAGGACTAAAATTGATAGAAATTTCGCAAGTGCTAAAAGCACATCCTGCTCCTTTTGTGGTACCAGTCTTCCAGCTGCATGGTGCAGCTAGAGTGGCAATAAAACAATCTGTGAAAGCCACTGGTCCAGGATCTAAAAATTGCCAAGAAGTTGTGTCAGGCGCACTGCTCTTTGTGTGTGCTATATGTGGGAACAAACTTAACTTCTGCTTACGTGAAACTTGTAGCACTTGCAATCAGATGCACCTTAGCTGCGAGCCTTAGCCACGGAGCACTGGTTTTGCTGGCACACAGCACACCCCCTTTGTGTTTGATAGGAAATATTTAGCATTTAAAGATCTGCTCACTAGACCTAGTGCAAAAGAACGTGTTTAACTCATAAAATGAATACTGAGTGCATCAGAGCATATCCAGGCATAGCTGCAGTCCTCTCACAAAGGTTTTCAAGACATAGTAGTCTTCACAGCAATACTGTTGATACATCTTTATGGGATTAGAGTGCATTTCTTATCTCCCTGGGCTTTCATTTAGCTGACCACCTACTCTGTGCCTTCTAAGTTACTGACATGATTACCACCAATACAAATGATTTATCATCTTTTCTTGTCTCTGTAAATTTCAATACACCGTTAGTGCAAGTTCAGAATATTTCTTTTTCCTGCATGGCTCTAAGAAAGTAAAAAGAAAAAGAATGGAAACTTTTTTTTCCTTTTGAGTACTAGGTAGCAGGCCACATTTCCTAAAAAGTATGTATTGGGAGCCACAATTGGCAAGAGTGGATTTGAGCTGCCTTTCCTAATCTCCGATTCTTCCTGTTCTGAAGACTGAAGCTGCTTAGAGTTTTGGCACCATCTATGCATTTCATGTGGCCCATCTCCTGTGTATGTTAGACCCAACTCCCCTGCACCAGAGTAATTTGGTTTAGAGCTATTAGTCCCAAATATTGCTAGAGTAGCTGACGGTGAAGTAAGCAAGGACCAGACTGAATTATAGTGGTTAATTATAATTAATCACAATATTTGTTTTGTAATGAATTGTTATGTGTGGCTTCGGGTGAGTATCTCCCCCTTCCTCTTTAGCTTTCCTTCTCTTTTCTGAAAATCTGCGAATGTTCAAAGATTTTTTGAATGCTTTTGGTTGTTTGAATTCTAAAACTATTTGACTGTTTTACACTCACCTGCAGATGGGAAAGGGTTGCAATTTTTCTTTGAACTGTAAATACAAATTGAGGTTCCAGAAGATCTTTCATGAAGTAAGGCAATTAATGCCCATCTTTTCTGGCAGTACCTTCAAGAGAGAGAGAGTGCAGGATTTGTTGTTCATCCATGATTCTCTCCATCCGCAGCATGGAAGGATCCATTGTGCGCCTGCCAGAGATAGTCTCCTTGAAGAAGAAATACAAAGCCTACCTCTACTTGGATGAAGCTCACAGCATCGGTGCAGTGGGAGCAACGGGCCGAGGAGTTGTGGAGTACTTCGGTATGAGTCCTGATGATGTTGATGTATTAATGGGAACGTTCACAAAGAGCTTTGGCGCAGCTGGAGGATACATAGCTGGCAAAAAGGTAAAAGGAAAACACGAATATTTTAACATCAGGGGAGGAAAAGCACCTTCTTCTTATGTATAATATATTTCATTATATTTTGCACAGACTGCTTTCAGGAGCACTATTCTAAAGTTAATACCATTTTTGTCAGGATCTCAAATGTACATCAAACAGTCAGACATTCTTATTTTTGTCTCATGTTCATATTATGTAATTTGCTTGGGTTGGGTATTTCTGTGCCACCCTGATGATTGTTGTTTGTCTTGGAAATGTTTAGACACGTTGTGGTTGGCTAAATATACTTCACTACGTTAATTTGCATGCAGACTGCTCGATACTTTGTTTCACATTTGTAAACAGTGTGTGGAGCAATATTGAGAGATTAAAGCCACAGTTTCATCCCCTGTTCCTAAAATTCCTAAACAGTTGTGGATTGCCATTGTTGCATTTTTTTAGCAGGATGGAGAAAGAGGGTTACTTGAGGGCCTTTTGCAATAGTAAAATTCGTGTCCTCAGTTGCTCTGCGTACGTTAACAAAACAACCTCTTGCCAATGACAGATGTCAAGAAAAAGTAGTGCTGAGCTCGTTTTAACAGGGGCTGTAGAGGAAGAGAAAGCACAATCAGCACCATTGTGAAATGTCATCGGTTTTGCTGCTTGACAGAGATATCAAGTGGTTGCTGATTATTTACCCTTTCCATGCCCTGTTGAATGTATTTCTTAAATAGCTGGCTGAATGAGTAGGAAGCCTGCTTAGACAGCCCATTTGGCTGTTGGCAGGATAACATTAATAAGGGTAGCACTTGAGTAGAATAAAAGGACTATAAGAAAGTATAAGGTGTATATTTCTTACAGTCTTTTTGGTTTGCCCCTGGAGATCTTAAAATAGGCTGTCATAATACATCAAGAATCAATTTTCCTTGTTTCCTTTGCTTCCTGAATTTGCATCTGAAGTTTTAACTCTTACCAAAGATGATGTGGCTAATGCTTAGCTAAAAATGATAGGAAGCCTGCACCTGTGAAAAGCAGTCTAAAGTAATTCATCTTCTAATCCTTGGAAGTTTTCTCAGAGTGGGTCATTCTTTTCATGCCTGTGTGTAACACTAAGCTTTGCTTCAGGTTTCTGGGCCTTGGTGGCAGCTGCTCACCCAACACTCTGGGTGTGTATACACTTATATAAGGTTAGATAAATCTTTATCCTCGGCATTGAAGTTACTGCATAGACTCATACAGCTTTTTTGGCAATAATTTGTGTTACTGTCTTTGAGTTTTTTTCTGATGACTTTTTTTATCAAAGGCAGTTTTCAAGCAGGCCTCATCCCTTTCTCACTATCATGCATTCAGCTTTTAGTGTGGTAACTGTTACTCTGATATTTTGCACAAGGAAGTATAAGCTGTCATAATAACTATGGTCTTAATCAAGCACTGAATTCCTGCAGTGTCCCTGGATTCAGTAGGCTTACTGGTGCTTTGAACGTGCCTACAGTACAGCAAGGCTTTTTCTAGGAGCACAGGTTGTGCTCTTAGCTATACAAGGATGTTAAAGCAATATATCGATGATGTTGACTCTAATACGACTGTCCCTGCCACACTGATGGGAAATTTCAATCAAAAGAAATTTATGTGCTAATAGCCAAAGACAGATCCGAGTAAGATTGCTTTTCCTGGGTTACATCTTGTGGCAGAGAAACTGCACTGATGTCATGTAGGCTTTGCTTCATTCCCAGAGATGAACTGAGCAGTATTTTAAGTGCAGCTGTTCATTGGTCTTTAAATGATTTGGGGTCCTTTATTTGGCTCCTTTAGTCTTAGTGTTGAAGTAAACATTGTTCTATTCCCGACCTTTGTTTCAGCTGTAATTGCCATATTTATATGGTAAAGTGTTTGCAGCTGCCTGATGTTTCTTCAGGCCATGCATTAGCAGTAGCAGCCAAGAAAGCAAACCAATAACTGGTGAAATGTCCTCTTCCTTTTGCATGTTCTTACTCCTGCAGTAGTTAAGAGGGAGATCTGCTGTTTGGCCAGCTCAAAGCTCATTCATGCTTTGTTTTGCTTGTGTAAGGACCTTGTGGACTTTTTACGAACTCATTCTCACAGTGCTGTGTACGCCACATCTATGTGTCCACCCGTAGCAGAGCAAATCATCAGGGCAATGAAATGTCTCATGGGACTAGACGGGACAACACAAGGTAAGCCACCTTCTTTAACTACACTTATTTCACCTACTACCAGAACATCTACTGCATAAAGACAAAATGTCATCCAGCAGCAAAGTAGGATGGTAATACAATGGAAAGGAAATAATTCCTACTGTAAAATTAATATCCAAATTGTCATACATGTAAGTACTATCAACTCTGTTTCTTTTTCCATACTCAGCCACATGCAACAGGGATGGAAAAATCCTGGAATTCTGACTCTGTAGTTGCCAACCCACTCTGCTTTGCAGCAACAAATAGAAGTACACAAATTGCCATTTGAATAGCTTGTCTGACTTTGTAGGAGGGATTAATAAGGATAAAACTTCATTAATGGGCTAGATGCTGTCAGTGTAGCTTCTTTGTAAGTATGAAGCTTCAAAATGGCAGGCAACTCAAACACGCGCAGAATTTCAAAACTGGTATTGTACGTTAAATGATAGTACGAGAATTCTATGATTATTATAACAATTCCTACCTCATTCAGACATTAATTATGGTGCCCTAAAGCTAGTTTTGAAGTACTTTTTGTGCCTTAACAATTGACTACTTGGTGTCTTTATGAAAAATTATGGTTATTTATTTATTTTTATTCCTTTCCTGAAGTTGCAGATACAACTACTGTCCATTCCTCTCTGTAACACGCTTTCTGTGCAGCAAACCACAAAGCAGCTGTGACGTATCTATCTGCTACTGTTTCAAACTGATATTGAGATGTATTCAGAGTTCTAGGGCTTAAATCCTAACTCAGAGTGGTGGTTTTTGAATTTGTATAGTTTTTGTCAGGCATGCCTGAGAATCGCATCATTGGGTAACATGCAGTTGAAGATGAAAGTTCCACTCTGAACTGCAAACTACTTTATACTGGTCCAGCAGCACTGGGTTGTGCTGTTTTCTCTTACCTTGTGTAGAGCTAAAAGAGTGATTCTGTATTAGCTCTCCCTGATAGATATGAGCAGGGTAAGGTGGGAATGGAAAGGAAAAAGGGTCATATGAGAGCAGGTGAGACACTGCTCTACACTCTTCTGTTGCGGTGCCCTAGAGAGCAGTTTCAAACCATGACAGACATGAGGCTATTAAGATGTTTATCACAGCCCTTCAGTGAGGCCAGAGTTTACAAGACCCCAATATACAGAAGGAAGGACAGAGAATCCAGTCCTAGTGCCAAATTCTGCCGAGCGCAGTAACAAAGTGCAGCAAAACTCCAGTGCAATGTGTAGATGATGAGGAAATGATGCTTTTGTCATTTTGGCAGAGAAGTCAGAGTGTAACAACTGTTTCCAACTTGCAATTTGAAAGGTCAAGGTTGCATATGCTGATGTCTACATCCTGTTCAATATAAGAGACCAACTCTGACATGTTTCTTCTACCTTGGGGACCATGCGTGCAGCCTGTCCTGCACTAGCTGTAGGGAATGCTTGCCGTGAGAGGGCGGCCTTACACTGAGCCTTCCCAAGAGCTACATCCTTCAGGCTCTCAGAGATGCCGCCTGTAAAATATGAAACATGCAGATCATGTCCAAACCTTCAAAGCCTCTTAAAAATGATCTTCAGTTAGCGTGATTCTGAGTGCAGTTCAGTGCAGGCTAATAGAAGAACTTGGTTCAAGACAGAGTCTTTTAAGATGTGCGTGCCTGGCTATCTTAGGGCTAAGAGTTTGCAGCATTTTCTCTTCCAGAAGCAATGTTGTTTAATGACACAATGTTTGTATTTCTGCACAAAATAAGTGCTTATTAAGTCTTCTGAAAATCCTTTGTGAAATAAATCAGTGTTCTGTCACTTTTTAAAAAATTTGTCTTGTAATATGAAATGCAAATAAATAGGAAAACAAATTAATAAATCATATATCACAACTTGGAGTACTGCACAAAGGCTAGCAAACTGGCTATGATGTGTAAAAATGTTTCTTGTCCTTCTGAGCCAGACTCATTATTTTAGTCTATTGGTTTTCCTTTCATGTGGGCCTCCCTTCATTAGGCTGTCTTGTGGACTACAAAAAAAAAAGACAACCCAAAACACAGGAAAAAATGTTCTGCTGGACCACACTACAATGCTGCTTTGGCATCAGAGAGAGGAAGGTGGTGGCTTAGAAAGGAGAGGGGAGCAGAATGGAGAAAGCACTGTCTCTTCTTAGATATTTTTGGTTCCAAGGACAACAGTGGCCTTGGCTGAGTTCTTTTGGTCTGCTGTCATAGAAAATGATGAATCCTGAATGTGAGCCATCCTTGTAAGAGCATGACCTGTGTAGCAGAGACACCTGGCAGAGAAGTTTCAAGTGATCCAGAATTGCCACGGGGTGGTATGGACCCTTTGTTCTCTGGAAGCCTGTTGAATCGATAAAAAGAGTTTATTTTGCAATTTATTTCAAATAGCATTCTCTTCCCACAGGATGATTTGGGGAATCCTTTATAAGGAGATCTCCACTGATGGCTTGTCCTCCAGAGGGCATTTCTGTAGGGGAGGGAACCTTGTAAAAAATACTGGAATGTTTTAGAAAAGAATTAAATTAGAATTTGCTAAAAATTTCCACACTAACTAGAGAGTGCTTCTTGAAAAGAGTATGAAATATTGGATGACAAATGTGTTAACCCAGCTTGTTCTTTTATCTGAACTTCATTAATGACTCCTCACTAGATTAACAGAAAACTAAGGGAAGGAAGACTGGTTTGGTCATTTAAATTGCCATTCTGAAAATTTTATTCCATATTTTTTAGCACTTCACACAGTCATCTTGTATTTTTTCCCAGATATCATGCTTTTACATTCTCTTCAATTTCTTGCTAGTTATTTACCACTAATTTGTTAAGCAACTGATCCAGAAAAGAGTAGCATAGGTGGAATTATATAGTGGGTAATGCCAGTGCCCAGAAATGCAGTGAATACCGTTTGTGTTTATTCTGTTGTGTGTCTGAATGATTGATCTCCCATATAGTCCTCCTTTTTTTTTCAATTAGGAAGAATATGGTTGGTTGTAAAAGGAGTCAGGGTGTGCATTTCCAGGACAGGATCAGTATACTGGATGCATGACTGCAGGATATGAATAAATGTGTATGGACACAGGGGGTACAGCTTAATTACAAGGAAGGAACAGGTTAGCACTTATAAAAATAATTCTATGAAACTTAAACTGGATTAGCTGGAAATTATCCACAACAGGTGTCTGTTTCAGGCTTCAGTTTTTTCATATCAACAAAAAAGGTTCAGTCCTTCCTCAGAAAAAAAGCTGCATATGAGTATAGGGCTTTGCTAATCGGGGTGGGGGAAAGAAGATTTGGACTGTGATAGCCAAGCTTATAATTTTTGCCATGTCTATGAAATGCCATCTGAGTCCTGTGATGTCACAAGTCTCTAAAAAAATTTCTACTTGAAATGGACAGTGACACATCTCAAGATTCACTGAGTTGAAGGAGTATCCTCCTGAACAGAGCATCCCCCACCTGGAGCCTGGGCAGAGGAGTGGGGCCCTGAGCACCTGCATCCATCCTGCACTGTCAGGCACTTAGGGAGGTAAACCAGGAAGATTAAAGAGAGACGAGACTCTGACAAACAAAGGAGACAGAACAGGGAATTGATAACAGGTGCCTGATAAGGTTGGAGACTAACACCCTAGAACCAAAATAAGATGCTGAGAAGACAGGCTGGAGAGGCTGTGAACAAAAAGGACCTGGTGTGGGGAAGGAGAGGAAAAAGGGCAAATGTGTCTGCCAGAAACTACAGCAAACTCATGACCCTCCAAACCAGTGCTGGTATCTCAGACATTCCTTTTTCTTCTCTGGTCAGCAAACTGCTGTGGCAGTGTACTAGCAAGCTGTGTGCTTACCTTCCTTTGCAGCAGGAGACTCCAGTTTGGGTGGGGAAGTTCTCATTTTAAAAGCCTTGCACTGATATAAGTAAAAAAAGGTAGAGGAAAGACATGGTATCTCCCACAGAAACCATCTATAAATGTATGAGTATGTCCCACGTCATCAATATTTGTTATAGTTGTAAGACTTTAACGTCATGATAATGTGACTGGGAGGATACTATAGAGCCCACAGCCAGCTATTGCAGTTTCCTTCTTTTGCCATGTTTTCTGCTGTGACTTGAGAAAATGAAGCACAAAAAATGCTGGATTAGGAGAAGATAGTAGTCCCTTCAAAACTAATATGCATAGTTGTTCCTGCTTGGGAGAGAGGGATAGGTTGGGGTCACTATGACCAAGTCCTTTGTTTGTTGAGTGATTTGTATCAGAAGAGTCAGAGAATGACAACAAAAATTGCAAATATATTTCCATTTTCATGTAAAATCGTATTTTTAATAGAGTACAAGTCCCAGCATTTTTCAATGCCATGTTTTACAGGACTCTGAAAATCAACGGCTTATAGAACAAAACACATTTATTCTTAGTAACAAAATGTCATATATACTATCATAGTTTCTATAACAGAGTTGTTCAAAAGCATATGAACTTCTGGCAGCTGCATTTCCCTTAGTAGTGTCATAAGGCAGAAGGTTACACAGTTCAGTTCATACAGCCTATTAAAAAAAAAAATAATTATCCATCTTAAGCCTTTGTGGCCTTTTCATCTCAAATGTGTCTCTCCTCATTTATTAGCAGATACAGGAAGCAGAAGTTCCCATGACATTTACTCTTTATAATTCATGATATAGATATTCTTTATTTGTTCTCCTTGTGGCTTCTCATTACACCACTGGAGATACCTCAGGAAACTCAGCAGCTGCCTTAGTGGTTTTATCCCCATGATGAGACTGTAGTTGACTGTTTGGACTCTGGACAAATTTTCAAGTACACTTACTTGCATGCAATACAGCCCCTCCAGCTGTGACCTCAGACCTTTTTTCTTCCCTTTCTGCCTGAGAATACCAAAAGCATATTTTTACACTTAAAATTGATAGGTAAAGAATAGAACCACTAGGCAGACAGAGTTAAGACTGCTAGGAAATCTAAAGCAATTTTCTTTATGACTAATAATAGATTATAATGGTGTAAAAAGCAAATTGCAGTATTTACAAAGGCATCGCTTTTCTGTTTAATGCATGGCAAACAATAATTCAGCAACAGTAAAAGGCATTTTTCAGATGTTTTTATGGGATGCTGAAAAATTTTAAACTCTATCATCAGGAATCTACTGTCCTTGTTACGTTAAAAGATAATTCCTGAGGTTGTTAAGATAGAAAATATTTCTTTAAAATGTTAATTTACTTCAACATTTATGCAGATTGGTTAATCTTTTTGCAACTACAAGTTTTCATTTTTGTTTTTAGCAGACTTTGAGTTCTTGCATTTGAGCTCATTAAGATTGCGAGAAGCTGCAGAATGCTGCTTTCTGTTTTGGCTTGGCATTAAAAAGATTTGTTTTTAAAAGGTTCCTTTTAAAAACATTTCCGTCTGCCTTAGATTTTTGTATAACTGGAGGACCAGCTCGTTACAGTGCTGAGTTTCCAATATTTTCCACTGCTATTTGTGCTCAGCAATCTTTTGAAAACATTAGCTTTGCCTGTCAGGGTCCTCTGTAAATTCAAAAACCTTAATTTCATACCACTACAACTTGGCATAACCCAGCACTGGTGCGAGGAAAGGCAGCTTTGCCTTTCTGCCTCTGCCTATCCCCTTATTCGTGCCCCTTTTCCTCATGCCAGCATTAGTGTTCGTGCAACCATGCAATGAGCTGAATCAGAGAACTGATCTAGCTGAAAAATAAACGGCCCTCCCACAAATGGTTAGCCTACAGCTAAATTGGTTCCCTGAGCCAATCTGCCATGTGACTACATGAATCCCAGCGCCAGGACTTGAGCACCTGGCGCCAAGAGGAACGATCCCTTCTGAAGCAAAAGAAATCTGAGCCAGACTGAACTGATCATGAAACTATAGCTGTAAGCTTTAATAGTGAAGCTACTTAGCGACAGACTCCTTGACCTGCTCAAAACACCTTGCAGAATCAGTCATACCAAAATATGGCTTTTTACTGTTCCATCTCAAATTCTCATTTTGCTGATTCATTCCATGATGATTGCTTCTCTTGGGTTCTCATCAAACAGAATGCTTGAACCCTGGCTTAAGTGTAAGGAAGTTAATATTCCCAATAAATATGTGCCTGCATTTAAAGCGTTCAAGCAAATTTATTCCCTGTTTGCACAGTATTGGCTCCATGACTGGGGCTCCCAGCTGCTATGCCAGTGAAGATGCTGATGATGTTAATATGCTGTCATGATCATTATGTGTCTGAACTGAGCATCACAGATGTTATCCCAGCAGTGGATGATAAAACAGAGCTAAATTCTGCCATCTTTACTCAAAATGAGTGAGACACACTGTGCCAGTGGAGCCACCTGCCATGCGGTCTACCTCCTAAAGGAAGCCAAACATATCCATGGAAGGTCAGTTGATCTGAACAATCAGGGGCTTTGAAGTAATGAAGGGCCTGGAGAACAAGTCTTATGAGGAGTGGCTGAGGGAACTGAGGTTGTTGAGCCTGGAGAAATGGAGGCTGAGGGGAAACCTTCTGGCTCTCTAGAACTACCTGAAAGGAGGGTGTAGAGAGGTGGGGGTCAATCTCTTCTCCCAGGTAGCAAGCAATAGAACAAGATGAAATGGCCTCAAGTTGTGCCAGGAGAGATTTAGATTGGATATCAGGAAAAACTTCTTCACTGAAAGGGTAGTCAAGCATTGGAACAGGCTGCCCAGGGAGGTGGTGGAGTCACCTTCCCCAGTGGTATTTAGGAGATGTGTAGATGAGGTGCTTAGGAAATGGTTTAAAGGTGGAATTGGCAGTGTTGGGTTTATGGTTGGACTCGGTGATCTTAAAGGTCTTTTCCAACCACTGCAATTCTGTGATTCTGTTTACAGTGATTTGCAAGAGCTCTGAGAATTGACCAAATTCTACCTCATTTGAAGACACTTTGTCCATATGCAAAGTTAAACCAGCACTGTAGTCCTCTAGCAGACCCTACCCATAGACAGGTGTCCCCTGTATTCACAAATAAGCATTAACTGCAGGCAGAGGAGGGATGTGATCAGACTTGGATGTGACTCGTAACCTGTCCCCCAGCAAAGAAAGCTACACTTTCCCTGGGGACAGCAACACACAGCTTTTAAGGGTGTCTTTGCTGCCGGGATAGAGAGTGAGGATCCCTCCTCTGTTCCAGATGCTTCTTGCTGCTGCCCAAAGAATCCAACACTGTTATCAGCCCAAGGAGCACAAAGGAGAAGTGCCTTTCCTGACGGCATTTAGATTACTGGCGTTTCAGGAACACCTAATGTGATACAGATGGAGCGTGTTGTGCGCTGGCTGGCTTTCAGCAGGGGAACTGGTGTGCGTTGTGATTAATCACCTGTGCTGGGAGTAAATAAGGCTCAGCCAAGGCTGGCTGCTCTGTCCCTGCTTTGGTGCAGGACACCAAATGCTTATATTATACATCTGAATATAGATAAGGTGCTGGGTAGGCACAGCTGACTCATTTGAGAAATAAGGGGAAAATGACAGACTTTGTACAATTTTTCTCCTTTCTGCTTCAGCTGAAATTGCCACTTTTTCTTCTCTTAATCTGCTCTGGAAAGTGTTCTGTGGCAGTGCACAGTTAAAATTGGACTGACTAAATAAGTCCTTAAGGGTTTATTTAGCAGCTGAATTAAGTTGAAATTACTAGGTTTCTAGTTGGCATTAGATTGTAGAAGAAAACATCTTCACTTCTCTCCAATTCATAGTGAAGTTATTTTTTTATAAAGATTTTTTATCTGAGAACATATTTCCTTTAGGCACCCCATTTTTATAGCATTCTATTTGTGATTTAATGCACATGGAGGTACATGTGTGTTACTCTTATAATGGAATCAGAGGAAAAAAAGAAAATCTGTCCATCTGCAACAGTTTAGTGGGGAAGAGCTATTGTTTTCTAAATTTTTTTTTTCAGTCTATGAAAGTTTGCTTTTTACTATCTAGTTTTTAGTACAGGAGGGCAGGGAGTGAAGTTCTCCATCCAAGGAACACAGATTGAAGAGACACACAGACACCAGTATGTAAAAGTTTGATTGTGTAATTAAGTATCTAGAAAGACCCTATGAAACAACAGCTGGAGAAGATTAAAGCAGGTGGATTTGTGTCTTGAAGAGTCCACTGCATGCCAAAAAAAAAGTACGGCGTGGGATTATCTTTCCTGGAATGGGTTCAGGAAAAATAGCTCTCCTTCAATTAAAATACACCTGAGAACTTGATATGAAAGGCTACAGGTTGCTCATTCCTGTTTTCAATATACTGAGTCAGAATTTCCAAGGGTAGAAGCCTACAGGAAGAGTTCAAAGGTAGAATGTTTGTGCAGGAATTGAATGCAGCCAGCTTCTCTGCTTATTAAAATCTTGCAGGAGTGAAAAGTAGACCTCTCTGGAAGAGGAAAACTTTTGTTTCAGTTAGCTGATAGTTTTATTACCTCTTTTGCTGCCAGGATAAGGTCCTCAGCTAGCATAAATAGCAAAGCTCTATCGAAGCATGTGGAGCTGTGCCAGGTAACACCCTCCTGAGATCAGGTCCTCAGACATAAAGTCAGGATGCCTTCCTGCTGTCAAACTCCAGAGCAGCCCTCCCTGAAAGCTGGTCTCAAGCCATAGCCTGGCATGTGACATAGCATCTACCAAGTCTTCTACTCCAAGTGGCTCTCTTAAAAAAAGCTTGTTGCTTCAAAGAAATTATGAGCAAGCCACTATCTTTTATAATTTCTCACTCTTGCCTTCTCTTTGTATTTTTCCTTAAACTAAACCATATTAATTTTGAGCTACAAAGCCTTCTAAAAGGCTGCAGAAATCAATGAGCTAAAACTGGCAATGTGCAATAATACGTATGAAATAAAAATATAATCAGCATTTCTTCCAGAATTGCCAGCACCTTAGAACTTTGCAGTAAACCAGATATTTTTAAAGTAGTGCAACAATTGCAAACTCTAAATTTGCCAGCAGTAGGTGGATTGCAGATGCAGTAAATCTGATTTTGTTGTACCATCCAGATAATTAATCCTGTATTTCAACAAAATCCCAGTAAACTGGCTGTGTATCACTGTGTGTTCCAAGCAGCATGAAGATAACTTGTGAAATTTAAGAATCCTTTATCATTCAATTTTCTCTCTTCCTGTCCCTTCTTAATTCAGCCAATAAAAAGATGTAGTGCCCTTAATAAGGAAGGCAAGAGACCAGCATGGCTGGGTCAAGACCTCCTGGTCAAACTACAAGGCAAGATGTAACTACACAGACAATGGAAGCAGGGACAGGTATCCTGGAAAAAGTATAGGGACGTTGCCTGGTGGTGTAGGGACGAGGTCAGGAAGGCCAGGGCACAGCTGGAGCTGAACTTGGCAAGGGATGCCAAGAAAAACAAGAAGGGCTTCTACAGGTATGTAAACCAGAAAAGGAAGGTTAAAGAAAGCTTACCCTTCCTGATGAGCAACAATGGTGAGCTACTAACAGCAGATGGGGAGAAGGCTGAGGTTCTCAACAACTTTTTTGCCTCAGTCTTCACTGGCAATCTGTCTCCACACAGCTCTCAAGTTGAGAGACAAAGTCCCTCCCTCTGTAAGTGTAGATAACGTTCATGACCATCTGAGGAACCTGAACATACACAAGTCCATGGGACCTCATGAGATCCATCAGAGTCCTGGGGGAATTGGCTGATGTAATTACCAAGCCACTCTCCATGATATTTGAAAAGTCATGGTGATCAGGTGAAGTCCCTGGTGACTGGAAGAAAGGAAACATTGCACCCATTTTTAAAAACGGTAGAAAGGAGGACCCTGGGAACTACTGACCTGTCAGCCTCTCCTCTGTGCCTGGGAAGATCATGGAACAGATCCTCTTAGAAGCTATGCTGAAGCACATGGAGGACAGGGAGGTGAGTCAAGAAAGACAGCATGTCTTTACTAGGGGCAGGTCCTGCGTGATCCAACCTAGTGGCTTTCTACAATGAAGCAACTGCATCAGTAGACAAAGGAAGACCTATGGATGTCATCTATCTGGATTTCTGTAAGGCCCTTGACACAGTCCCCAACAACATCCTTCTCTCTAAGTTGGAGAGATGTGGATTTGATAGGTGAACTGTTCAGTGGATAAGAAATTGGCTGGGTGGTCACATCCAGAGGATAGTGGTCAATGGTTCAATGTCCAGATGGAAGACAGTGACAAGCGGTGTCCCTCAAGGGTCTGTACTGGGACCAGTTCTGATTAATATCTTCATTAGTGATATTGACAGTGGGACTGAGTGCACCCTCAGCAAGTTTGCTGATGATACCAAGCTGTGTGGTGCAGTCAATGTGCCAGAGGGACAGGTTGCCATCCAGAGGGACTTGGATGGGCTGGAGAAGTGGACCCAGGTGAACCTCATGAGGTTCAACAAGGCCAAGTGCAGGGTCCTGCCCCTGGGTCAGGACCATCCTTGTTATCGATACAGGCTAGGAGATGATGTGCTGGAAAGAAGCCCTGAGGAAAAAGACTTGGGGGTAGTAGTGGTTAAAAAGCTGGACATGAGCCACCAATGTACCTCGGCAGCCCAGAAGGCCAACTGCATCCTGGGCTGCCTCAAATGAAGTGTGGCCAGCAGATTGAGAGAGGTGATTCTGCCCCTCTATTCTGCTCTGGTGAGAGCTCACCTGGAATACTGTGTCCAGTTTTAGAGCCCTCAACACAAGAATGACGTGTACCTGTTGGAGCATGTCCAGAGGACGGCCACAAGGATGATCAAAGGGCTGGAGCACCTCTGCTGTGAGGACAGGCTGAGAGAGTTGGGGTTGTTCAGCCTGGAGAAGAGGAGGCTCCAGGGGGACCTTCTAGCAGCCTTCCAATACCTGAAAGGTGTCTCTAAGAAAGCTGAGGAAGGGCACGTAGCAATAGGATGAGGGGTGATGGTTTTAAACTAGAAAAGGGCAGATTTAAGGTGGATATTAGGAAAAAGTTCTTCAATATGAGGGCGGTAGATTGGAACAGGTTGCCCAGAGAGGTAGTGGAGGCCCCATCCCTGGAGATATTCAAGGTCAGGCTTGATGGGGCTCTGAGCAACCTGCTCCAGTAAAGATGTCCCTGCTTACTGCAGGGGGGTTGGAGTAGATGACCTTTGAAGGTCAATACATTCAACCCAATACATTCTATGCTGATAAGGCCATGATCAACCACAGTTGAAAACTCTGGAGCATTAGTGGGCTTAGTTTTTATTAGCTAAGGGTCAGTTTTTCCTGTCCAGGCTGTTTACTCTGAACATATGCTGTGTTGTGGTTCATATGTTTCATGGAATACAACTATCTGGATATCCTGTATGCTGTACTATAAGCCCTTTGCATAGACTGTAAATCCTCAAGAATTTTGCAAACTAAGAATTTTTGAACAAATGTATTTACTGAGGACCTGATCCTCTAATTAGTAAATTCTTACACAGAAATAGATGCAGCTGTAGTATTTTAGCTCAAGGGTCCATCTCTGCAGATTTCCACTCAATAAATAATAAAGGATATAAGATCACAGCCTCAAGAATCAAAGAAAATAGTTTTTAAATGCAGAGTCTTTGGTTAAACATACCACAGTGAATTTGGAGTAAGATCTGACTCTAAACTGAATTCATCACTCTTACGCTGATTTCATCTGCAGTGTGGGGGGAAAATTGGGGCAATGAGACCAAAATAAATATTTTGCTCAGATGTGCCTCCTTCTCTGACGTTGGAGGGTCCCATAAAAGAATGAAAAAGAGTGTTGAAATACAATTACAAACTTTAAGGTTTTTACTGCTCTTATCAGGACAGCATATAAGATTTCTGTGTATATGATGTGTGTATGTGGTCTTTGACCACAAAACATAACATGAGAAAGGAAAGTGTTGACACTTGCTAAAGAAATAAGTTCCTCCCAGCCACTCACCCACAAATACAGTGTGTGGAGCAATCATCTCCTAACATGCTTTTTTTCCTTCCAGATATATGTGAGCACTCTGATCTTTTATTTGGCTCTTTAATGCAGCCCTGCAAATGAAATTACTGTTCTGGGATGTTGCTAAAACATTCAAGTGGCTCTTTTGCATCAGCATTGGCTGGGTTGAAATGAGTTCCATAGGGCATCTCAAAAGGGAATCTGTCCCATCACAAGCTGATTGAGGATATAGATTTAGCAAGGGGAAAAGAAAGCGGTGTTTGACTTTTGGGGGGCTGTCTGGAACTCCTCTTTCAGCTCTAACGTTTCCTTTGCTAGATTCCCCTTCTTGCTTTGGAGTCAAAATTTCCGGTACCTAAAATAAGTAGAGACAAACTGATCAATTCTGGGCCATGTGCATATGGTTTGAAAAATACCGAATGGCCTGGAATCTTGCATGGCTGACACTTTGTTTCCAGCTTTGTGGTAACCAGCTGAATAAAAAGGAGAAGGCAGCAAGTCTTAAACTGCACTCGCCAAGAACATCTGCATTTATGAAAACTTTCCCTAATTGAAAGTCTAGTAGTTTCAAATGCTGTAGACTGAGAGTTTGGAAACTAGCTCAGGGGCTGCTAAGATAGCAAGAAGCAACAGTGGTCTTGAGCCCCCAGTTCAGGTTACTCCTCCACCCTCCTCCTTGTAATTTGGGCGTTCAGGAGGTGCTAATAACACTTCTACAAATTCTAACAAGGGGAAAAGCCTCTCTTTGGACTTCAGACACATTATTCTGCCGTTCTTCTCTAACTCCCTCTCCTTGCCATGTCCCCTGCCCCCATTTCTCCTCCTCCTCCTCAATATTTCCTCCTGGTTCTTTGAGATCTACTACACCAAAAATATTTTTGGAAATACCACAGACTATTGTTTTTATTAGTGACTGGAAAGCTTTGTAGTATGATGCTTTTGTGTTTCATTTGTTTTCCCTGCTCTGGCACAGCTGTTTCTGTTTTAGCAGCATTAGAGAGATGGTTAAACTATTTGTGGCCTTCTCTAACCCAGCAGATCTCTTCCACTGAATGCTTTAAACTGAATGACTGGAACTGTAACTAACAGGTTGTCTGCGTGGGCAGTTTTGTGCATAAAGTTACAAATGCACTAGTTTTATGAGATCTTTTAATTTGTTCAGCAAAACACTGATCACTGTGAAGCAAGTCCCAGTTTCCCTATAAATTTCCCAGCCAGAACATTGACAGAAGCTTAACTCAGGAAGATACAGAACAGATGAAGCAGTAGATCTTGTTCAAAACTATGCGCGCTCAGAAATGATTAATGGAAAAGAGGTTTATGGAGGTGTGGTGATCCCCACCTTAGCCAAGAGGGAATAGGAAGAAAAGCCACAGTAGGTGGTGGGACAGAATGTGGTCTCAGGACAAATCTGCTGAAGGTGGTATTGTGGTGGTTTAACCCACAGTAGGACCATGTGGTCCTGCATTCACTCCCCACACCCGGTGAGATGGGATGGGAGTCACAACAAAGGGGGCACGGGATTAGGAATGAAGGACAGGGACGGCTCACTCACCAGTTATGGTCACGGGCAAAACAGACTCAACTTGGGGAAGAAAAATCCATTTAATTTGTTGCAAATCATCTGAGTAGACAAAACAACCACATCTTACAACACCTTCCCCCACCCCTCCCTTCTTCCTGGGCTCACATCACCTTGCTCTCCATTTCTCTACCTTCCCCCCCAGCAGCACAGGGGGCAGGGAATGGGGGTTCAGTCAGTTCACCTCTGCTGCTCTTCCCAGCATGGAAGTCCAGGAACAAGATGTTCCAACTTGAGCTTCCCATGGAGTCACGGACCTCTTTGGGCTCAGATCCCAGCTCCAGCATGGGGACATCCAGGCTGCAGATTCACCCCCCCACACACACTCTGAGGGTCCACAATTCCAGTCCCAATTCCAGTCACACTTGCCCTCAGGCTCAGCTTCTCTGCTCCAGTGTGGAGCTCTCCATGGCCTACACGTGGGTCTCTGCTCCACCATTGAAACTCCATGGGCTGAAGAGAACTTCCTTTGTCTTCTCCTACTCCATACAGTTAAACTGGGTGTGGGCCTTTGTCCTTCCTTCTCCCAATGAAGCTCTCTTTCTGTCTTTGTTTAGGCTGATGGTCACCTTTTGTTTGGTCAACCGTTTCTCCTCCAGGTACCGCACCTCCTTCTTTTCAGGCCAGTCCTTCCCCTCACAACCGTGGATCTGCAGAGGTGTTTCTCTAGTGCTCATTGGCCCAGCCTGGGCTGGGGGGTCTGAGCTTTCCACTCTCATAAGGTTGCCCTTCCCCCATTACAAAAAAAACCCTGACTTCCCCCACACACACACACAAACCCAACACAGGTATGTAGCAGCTACAAATGCCTAACTGGCCACTGAGGTTACAAGAAGAAAGATGGAAAATTAGGAAACAGGCACCCAGTCAGAGAAGAGTGACACCAGAAAGTAGTAAATGAAGAATGAAGCAAATGAAAAGTAAAGATGAAAAATTAAATGGAGAGTGAAAACTTAATGCATCTGTGCAAAGATACCTTAAAAGCAAAGGGGAAAAGAGGAAATTAATTGTACTGGAGGCTTCAGTGCTTATGTCTGGTGACATAATGTAAGTGATACTGAAAGTATGGGCTGGTGAACAGCAGGAAAATGAAAGTTAAGAGTGTAGCTGAGATGTGTCCTGCTAAATCCCAGTCTTACGACATGTTCCAACCACCTCTGCTGGGCAGGCACAAGCAGCTGCACAGCAATTAGGTTTAGAGAATCAATCTGTTTGACATTGGTTTGGCAGTTTTCTTTCTGGCAAGGTCAGGCAGATGACAGATCTGCCTTGATTCATCGAGTGGCTGTGTGAGCCTAGGACTGGTACTGGAGAGGTGGTGGGAAAGAGCAGCCTGTGGGTACAGGGTAGGTGGCACCATCCCTGTCAGCACCTTACAGCATTGGAAAAGCAGCACATATATCATCTCACTGATGAAATATAATGCAGGTGGAGTAGGAAAAGAACATACTGTACCTCCTACCTACAGTAATGTTGAGTGTGGCTCTCCCCTTTTGTATGCAATGGGTGGGGAAACAACTGCACTTGTCAGAAACGTCCTCCTTAGTGACACTGCAAAAGAAGAGGCTGAGATGACTTTTCAAGCACATTTTTCCTCTGCTGATTTTTCGTCTTTTTCCTTTATTAAAAATAATTGTTTTCAACTCTCCTGTCAGTTTTGCTGGGGGACACATCAGTGGATTCATGACTGAATGAGGCCAGGGACAATGCAGAGAAGAAAATTTGTGTCTGAAAGTCTTGAATGACTAACGTCTGTTGTCAGATGATGATGTTGAAGTAATAATAGCAAGATAAGAGGACGGAGAAACTGAGCAGAACTTAGCAAGAGATGACATATGTAGATGCACATTAGAATAAGTGGAGTTATGCTGAATGTTGGTAACAAACTGCAGAAGATCAGACCTTGTGTAGTAACAAAGGTTATCGCACGCTTTTCCTCTCTCTAAAAAATTTAAACAAAACCATCAGTTTGAGCTGACCCAAAATGAAGTATTTAATACTTTAAGCTTTATTATAGTAACAGAATTAAAAAAAAAAAAAATTTAAAAAAAAAAAAAGGTAAACAAGCAAGCACAGAACTAACTAAGATACAAGAGGACCCTGTGGAATATTGTTAATTAGAAAAGTTATGAATATACTGAAATCTGTATCAACATCTGTAGACATTGGTTGTTTCCCTTATAGTGAATTATGTTGAGAAAGAACATACTCTAATTACATGTCCTGTATCCACAGAGTCATGTAACTGCTTCTCTATCGATGTGTGTCATTCAATAGGCTTTATTCAGCACAATACAGCAAAGGGAATTGTTCACCTGTCTGTCACCAGAGGACATACTGTTTCTTCCAGTGGGAAGGCACCTCACAACTGCAGGAATATCGGGCATCTGTCCTACAATGCCATCATAAGCAACGTAGTTGCATTTAGCTCATTCCATGTTTTTATTCTGAATCAAATAGCAGCATATACATTTCAGACAATTTTTTTTGAACTAGTACCTGCAGCCCTGTTTCTTGCCTGTTACTAGACTCCAGTTAGGATCTTTGCATTGACTGTTCTCCTGACTGACTCATTTCAGGGCTCCAGAGAGTGCGCCAGCTGGGGAAAAACACAAGATACTTCAGACGAAAACTGCATGAAATGGGCTTCATCATTTATGGCAATGATGATTCTCCTGTTGTCCCCTTACTCCTTTATATGCCTGGTAAGATAGGGTAAGTACTTAAAAAAAAATTCACAAAACAAACACTATTCAAGTTCATAAGTTATTTGGTATACACTGTAAAAAATGTAGTTATGTGTGATAGATGTTTCATAAGAGAAACATACAATCAGGTGAATTCATCATTTAATTTTAAATTTGTCCCTGGACTTAATTTTGAGCTGTTCCAATATTTAGAATTTTTAAAATTTCTCTTACTCTTTTTTAACTTGCTCTAGAATAATACTTTTGATAGCATTTTGAATTTGGATTTTTTTTTTTAATTCATAATCATTAAAAGAGAGACATTGCTTTTTGACACTGGAAGTGTTTAAGACCAGGCTGGATGAGGCTTTGAGCAACCTGATCTAGTGGAAGGTGTCCCTGCTGACAGCAGGGGGATTGGAACTAGATGATCTTTAAGGTCCCTTCCAATCCAAACCAGTCTATGATTCTATGATTCTATGACGTATGAATTGTTCTGGATGGATGTTCTTTTTCCCCATCTGATCTTTGAACAGTCTTTGCATGTTTTACCATTCAATACCTATCAAGCAGCACTTGTGCACTGACTTGGACATGCAGACCAGAAGTCAGTAGTAGCATAATGTAAGGGTTGAGCTGTAGGGAGTATTTGCAAGTAGCTCAGGGTGGCTGTGTGCTCTAGGTCTACTACACACCACACAAAAGGTTCCTAAACTGTCAGAGTAATTGCGAGAGCAAAGAAACCATCACACAGATTGTTTGATTCCTGATGATGCACAGGAACCCAGACTCATACCTTCCAGAAGCCCAACTTCTTCCCATGGTTAGGGACTGTGAATGCCCACACATTTTGATTTGCACTCAAAGCCTTTCGTTGACATAAATGGATCTTGTCTATTCTACAGTGCTCTCTCTGCCATCACACTTTGAGTATTTGACACCCACTTGGCTTCATGAGCTGTTAAGCAGCAAAGAATCTCAATCCTGCTAGTAAAATTCTGTCTCTGACTGAAATCAATGGGAATACTACCATCCACTTCAATTGAAGGCAGGATTTTACCCATTGTTTTATTATACTTGAATATTTTCTCTCTGTGGTCAGTTTATTGCAGATAATTTACTTTGGGTTTGTTTTTTTTTTCTTCTCTCCTTAGGGCTTTTGCAAGACGCATGTTAGAAAAAAATATCGGGGTGGTTGTGGTTGGGTTTCCAGCTACTCCTATCACAGAATCCAGAGCTCGGTTTTGTGTGTCAGCTGCACATACACGGGAGATGTTAGACACGGTAAGCACAGGAGATGTCCTGCTCAAATTAACTTCAGATGCAAAGGAGGTTGGGAGAAGCTGTGTATCTGTTACTTTGAATCTCAATAATTCATTTTCACATGTGTTTTTCTGGCCTTGTCACTTGATCTTTAAAGGCATTTTAGCCTTATATATTTTATTTTTTAAAATAAATTATGGGACAGTTAACTTGTTATGTTCTTCTCTTTCTAATAGTGACCAAATCTGTCATCACTAATAAAGACCTACATGAAGAGCACAGCAAGACAAAAGTTAAATGCTAGGTCAAAAATATCAGAGTAGGAAACCTGAAACGATATGGAAATAATTGAAAATCGAGTTTCCCATACCCTTATTTTCATTCCACATTTCCACGTATTTCTCGAATTGCAGAAGTATATAGGACAGCCTTGGGGGTAAAGGTGGAAATTGCAAACAGTATTTGGAACTGTTTGAACCTAATGAAGCTTAATTGGTGCTGTCTGGCCTGTCTCAGTTCTGTATCTTTCTCTGATATCAGAAATACTGTTAAGGCAATGTTGAGCCTTCCATCATAAACTTCCATTCCACTGCAGAAATACCTATTATTTGAAATGTTCCATCTCCCTTTCTTGCCGAAGGTGTTTTTGGCCTTGGCTTGATATACATTCTTTCATTCTCAGAATAAGCCAACTAGAGGCATGAAACAGAGAGGCTTAACAGTAAATTTCAAGCTTGCTTTTTCCTCTCTCTGCACAAGTACAATGGTCAAAGCAAAAAATCCGTGAACATGGAAGGCACTTGAGTTAAAGTTACCACTCTCTCATGCATTCAGGCACCTGTGCCTGCAGAGAGCCCCCAGCTCTCCATTTGCATCCTGAGATTCACGTGGAGGTTGAGGCCAGAGCCCAGCTCGGCTGACCAGCTCCCACACCAGTGTAGACCCCTCTCA
>NW_010300105.1:32646-34918 GCF_000700745.2 Antrostomus carolinensis | reverse complement strand
GCTGCTCTTAAATTGCAGTAGTTATTAACAAGATATAATACCATAAAGATAAAATCACACAGAAGAGAACCATAGCTACGTATTTGTGTTGGTCACTGTCAGCTTTTGTTGTTTGACTGTGTAGATTTTGGCTTAAGTAATTAGTAATAGACCATGAAGTTGACCTGAAGATTCATCTCTTGAAGTAGCTGCTTTGATTTTCTTCCTCTCCCTCCACCCCCTAATGTCAAGCCTATTACATTTTTGGGTCACCATAGCATGTTTCCTTTCTGCTACCTGCACCTTACTGCTTCCTGGTACCAGTGAAGGTCTGAAACACCCCCCAGCCTTCATTCTTGTACATGTTGTATTTTTGCCTTTGAAAGTGGGATCATTGCTGTAGTACTTGTGGCATTCTTTAAATGTCCTTACAGTATGGGGGAATGGAAATGCCCTGAGTTTAATTACTTGCAGATGGAGTTTTTAGGACAAATACTTCGTGAATATGGCTAAAGCCAGAGTAACAACAGGTAACAAGCACAATGAAAACTTTTCCCTTTGGCAAAATTTGTCTTGAATCTCAGCCTGGAACTAAAAAGAGGAAAGATCTATGAAAGGGCAAGCTCCCAAGAATAACTTCCTTAATGACCTTGAAACTATCTCTCTGCATAAACCATTACTAAATTATTCCTTTCTGTTCTTGAGCTCATTTTAGTGGCTTAACAGAAACAGGCTCAAAATCAAAATTGCTGCTTTCTTCTTTGATGCCAAAAGGTTGGCTGCTCTTGAATGTGGATCAGATGCTGCAAAACACTGAGCTGCTTCTCTATGGTATAGAGTTCTCTGGCTACTTTTTGAATCTGCTAAGAGCTGGGGACACAGCTCAGCAAATTGTATTACAATATTAATGCATTATTAATTATGTCTGTAATATTAATATAAGAATGAACTAAAAAAATCTTAAACTATTCAGACTATGATGACTGTGATCAGCACTGTGGGCTGAGTCCCATCTAAGAAAATGCAGTGGCAACTCCAATCTTTAGGATCTATAGGGAAATACTGAAGTATTGCTTTATGCATCCCTTCTGCACAAGCAAAGATAACTTTTTATCTGGATTATTATCTCCCTGTGCTTTTAGAAAAAGGACATTTTCTTTCATGTGTGCTCAATTAATGTACTTACTAATAAACCATAACCTACTGAAGAGTAAATTCTGTTCTCATAGATGATATTGTACATCTACAACTGCATTGATGTTCGCTACAGGAGAAAAAAAAAGCAAAAATTGCCCATTTACCCTTTAAACTTTCTTTAATTTATACTGTAATGAACTTCTTGTTCTGCTGTAAAGTAGAGGTTACTAGAACTTCATTTCTTTTCCAAAAGAATTGACACAGTATAATGGTCTTACAGGTTTTGAATGCTCTGGATGAATTGGGTGATTTTCTACATCTGAAATATTCACGGTATTCCAAGTCATCTCATCCTGAACTGTATGAAGAAACTAGGCTTGAATTTGAAGATTAAGTTTTCCACCCATGAAGAGAACATTATGATGCTATGAAAGGGGGGAAAACCCACAAACTAAAAAATAAGAATGCATTTCTTACATCTAAGGACAATTTTTGTTTCTCAGCTAATTGAAAGGAGGAGAAGGTCGGGTGTTTATTATATCAAATTTCTGTATTCAAGAGACTGAAATATTGACACAGATTTGCCTCCCCAGGAAATCTGTCTGTCTTATGGTATTTTTGATGCAGAATGAATGCATCCATTCATCAAGTTGCTAACGTACAGCTTTTGTTATAACCCCTTTTTATGAAAAGGCTTCAAATAGTCTTAATTGTGACTGAAATAATAAAGTTTAAAAACTGAATGTATTCCAATGCAGTATGGTAATATAGCTACGCTTCATCAGTGGGATTGTTTTTATCTATTGAAGAGCATAAATCAAGACACTGGTGTGGACTGCTACAGAGGAATGAGCAGGAAGTAACCTCTTTAACTAAGTTGTCCTACCATGCCTTTCTCCAGGGACAGAAAATGCTAGAAGAAGGCTAAAGCTGAGGACAAGGAAAGTAGCCTGATCAGATCATGTATTTTTGGCAGCAGATTATGGTAAATGGAAAATGCCTCCTCTCCTCCACAGACCATTTCTCGCCCAATTAAATACACTACAAGCTTTATAATGTATAAAAATTTGGGCTTAGACGTTAACAGAAATGCTTTGCTGCTAACGCATTTGGCCTACATCCTATTGTATCTGATCACAACATTAAGTTCTTCAGC
>NW_010300105.1:29781-32635 GCF_000700745.2 Antrostomus carolinensis | reverse complement strand
AGGATTTCTCCCTTTTAGTGTAGCAGTAGTAAATGATTTTAATAACCATTTAACTTTCCCATAAAAACCTTGATCAAAACAGTCAGATACTTGCAGTTCACAAACTGCAGATGACATTTATGGTCCCATTCCTAAGTTTCTTGAACTACTTATGAGCTTAATAAATTCACTAACAAGTACATAATGCTGAAGCTGTTAGTTATACAGAATGTGAAGTTCAAGATACCATAAGCAGTTCTGCCACCTGTTAAATTGAAAACTCCACTATTTCTAAATGTGCTAAAGTCATCCACGTTTTAACATTTCTTGAAATATTCTTGTCTGTTTTATGCGTGTCACGGGTTGTTTTACTTGACTAGTTGCAGGCTTTTTTGAGTGGTTCATTTTTCAAATAATTGATTTTGGTATCTGAGGGGGAAGATGTCCTTGTCTCCTTTTCCACTGCCCAAGTGACAAATGCTTAAAGATAGTTGAAGGAATTGTTACAGCCAGCAGCTTCCTTGCAATGCCTGTAGCAGCATTATTGTCAGGCTTATGTGAGCTGAGCTCCTGGAAGGAGATTGGAGGCTTTTTCCCTTTTTTCGCAGTGTTGAAAAGCGGTTCTGCAGCTTTAAGAATGAACTCCAAACCATTCCACGCTATCAAATGTCATTGTAAACACATCAGATGAGAGATGTTTAGCTTTCTGTTGCACAGATGTACCACACTTTCATGTTCTCTTGAAAGCTGTGGTGTAAACTTAACCCACAGCTGCAATATTAGATTTAAGAACAGAACAATTAAATTGCAGAGTACCAATTACACTATATTACTCCCTGCTTGTTAAAGCAGCTTTCAGGATATAACAAGGCTGATTGGTTATGAGGGCCCATTTTTCTGTTGGATTTTTGTTGTTGTTGTTGTTGTTGTGCAAGTTAATAAAAATCCAGTGCTGCTATAACTTTAAGAATTGATTACAACACATTCCGTAATATCAAATGTCAGCTTTAGAAAACATATCTCAAGGACTGGGGGAGGACTGAATGATATCATATGATTCTTCACTTTGGTAGACAGACTTGAAAAACATTGCAGAGGTTCAGTTGAGCTGTGTTTGTGGATAAGAGCAAACTCACTGTATCAATATTCAAATGCTCAAGCACAGGACAAGGAGAAATTAGGAAACGTGAAATTTGTCTTTGAGTAACCTGGCAATTTGTGATGTACAGCTTTGTTACGTGCAGGGTGCGTGCACTTACTGTGAAGGAGACGGGTCGAGAAATTTCTACAACCTGTTCCTTGAGGAAAAGTACTGAGTTTGATATATTGCATTTTGATCTCCACTGCCGAACATCTGCGGCCAGATCCTCAGTTGACTTCTGACCTTCCATCTTGGGGTATATGGCCACAGTTTATATTTCAGCAAACATTATTACACGTGCTGTTGCAGGCAACACGCTATTTCACTCAAAGAGAGGCCTGAGATTGATTAAACTACAGAATGATCATTTTTTGTCCCCCTATAGGGGAATGTTTTCTGTCTAAAGCCGAATTCTTCCTGCCCTCAGAACATTACTCTCTCTCATATTAAGGAGACAGGACAGCTATTTTTCAGAGACTGTCAGTTGATTTATTGGATGCTCTTTTCTGATTTCTTCCATCCCTTACACATTAGAGAAAGTACAGGCTGACTATCCCTGGGCTTGGGGAACAGTTAGGGAGAAATCCCTGGTGCAATAATAAAACTCCCAGGAACTTCAGACTTTTAGATTTTCCCCATAAGGCTTAGTTATGGTCTGGCACTGGCTCTTCCACCACTGTGAATTCAGCAGAGTTTTTACAGATTTACATCCATTTTAGTAGATTTAGAGTTGATCAGCACTTGGAGACTCAATTTTAACTAGCTTAAGAAAAAAAAACTAATGGAGGGAATTAGCACATCTACCATAAGGATCACATATTCCCTAGAATATACTCCATCTTCAAGCATGTGTGTTCTCGGGAGATATAGTTCTCTGTAATTGCTTTAGAAGGTTTTGAAGAAGAACTGCCTTCAATAAATAAAAATTACCCAAGGTGTCCTATTTTAATCTAGTGGAAATGTAAGGATGAATACACTAACTTTTTGTTGGCAAGCTTCAATTCCAGCATCTTGTTTTCTGACATAAAATCTTCATTGACCTTCGTGCTGTGGGAAGACTCAAGAGTATCTGAATTGTTTGCCCTTTGCTGTACCTTTATCCCACCTCATCTTTTAGAAAACCTTGATTTCCTGAGCTTATTGAACTTGTCAAGGTGGTTCCCCATCCACTTCTTCCTCTTTTTATTTTTCTTTCTGTTCTGCTAATTTCTGTCCTCTGGGCCTAGAACACTGGCAGCTGCAGAGGACCTGAAGTGCAACAGTTGGCTTTTTAGGCATTGTCTCACTCTGCCTGCTTTTCCTGGTATCTTCATCAGCTCCTGCAGACTTTAATCTTTCCTTTTCAAATAAAAGTTTCCTACTGATGGCGCTAAGCTTCTAAACTGAACCGAATTTGAACTGTCCAAGCTGTTGAACCAAGAACAGGCTTGATTTATCACTCATGCAAGTGTAGATCAGGTTAAATCTTGCTTTGAAGTCAATACTGTTGGTTTAAAACTAGTGAGACCATGAGAGCAACCTGTCAGTGTGAGGTGAGCTGCCTGCATTTATTTCAGAGGAGTTTGAACCCTGATGTCTCTGGACTATTTCACAGCTGCTGCTCTTCACGGGCGACCAAGATATGGCAGTGGATTTGTTTAAGGTAAGGTTTAAATTTTCTTTTTTTTTTTTTCTTTTTTTTCCCCCAAAAACGTGTTTGGTTGAAGGGGTATCACATATTTCCCTTTCCTGCTG
>NW_010300105.1:15596-29768 GCF_000700745.2 Antrostomus carolinensis | reverse complement strand
GAACAAAATAATAATGTAAGCAAAGCAACCTGCACTAAAGGTGTTTAGGTTCTTTCTAGCCTGCTTAGAAATCCAATAGAGATTCTTTAATATATGATCTGGTTTTTATTTGTGCATAAAGTTTAATTGTTCTTCAAATTAAAACACAGATCAGGACCAAATTTTAAAGAAACCACACCACCAACCGAGAAATGGCAGATGTCATTCCAGTATCAACAGCTGAACATTCAAGCATCCAGATGCCTTCAAAAAAAGTATCTAGGTGTTTCACTCATTTACTCACACATCCAGTGTTTGTGCTCGCTGCAGACCAGTCACAAGATAATGAGAACCTCACTCTATCCATTAGTGAGATAGAGCTTCAGACCTGTCAGGATCATCCCAAAACCACCCACAAGTGACCACACAAAATAATAATTAAGGACCATCAGGAGTCTGGGGTCTGAATCAGGCTGGTTGCTCAGCAGTTACCTAAGAGGTGTTTCTTTCCACATATGTAGTAAGTCACTTAGAGGTGGCATAAGGGAGCAATGATAAATCCATTTATTTCCCATGCTAATCAAATGAAAAAGGTGATGTAGAGGCACAGGATCTGGAGAGATGTGGTGGACCTGGAGACTTAGACTAGATCCAGTTGTGTTACAGGAGTCATTAAATCTTTTTAACCAGCTAGGTGGAAAACTTGATCTTTAATATCAAAATAATGATTGCAAAACAGGCAAAGAGAGCTACTGTACCCTGTGTGTTACTCTAGCTTGTTTATGAAGAGAAGGCGGGGTAGATTGGGTGCCATAGCAGGTGTACCTGATACTTGGTACTCTATTACATTTCATAGATCCTTTTTGGAGAGTCACTTCTGCCAGATGCTCTGCCAAGGACAACAAGTATTAACTGTTATTGATATATCTGAGTTCAACAGCTTGTGCTGCAGGGGTGACCAAGTATGCAGTAATGCTTGAGCCACCATCTATAAAGAACAGTGCTGATGTTGAAAATTGTTCAGAGATCATCCTAGTGACAACCACGCACAGTATCACTGACGATTGTGATGCCCTCATAGGGCATCATTGCTGGAATGCCACCACTGGGAGTGACTGTAGCTTGGTGACAACTGCCTGTGTGGTTCTGTCAGGTGTAACTGATATGGCTCCAGGACAGGCATGACAGTCTGTCCTCTTCTTTGCAGATACAGAAGGATATGGCCTGTAGGTGACTCCAGCAGATGAGTTTCTTTCTGGCAAATCAGCTCAACCAGAAGATGTAGCCATGAAAGCAGGACATTGTAGGAAGTCTAGAAAATCGATTCTCACAAGTAAGTCAAGTACTTGCAGTAACAGACAGAAATTTTGATATGTGTAGTAAAAGATATAAATTTTGACATGGAGCAATGGTGCCAGATGTGATGGCTGAAGCTTGCTTTTCTATGACCTCCATCGAAATTGTCTCAAAGAATTTGCTATGAACATGAGCTGACTCTAAAGAGTGTCACTAGAGCCAAGGTATATGTATCCCCTTGTTCCTGGAGCACAGAACTGATCTCTCATGCCATGAAGTATGAAGTACCATGGTGTTTGTTGCCCTTATCTTCAGTAGCTCCATTTCCACTGCCAGCAGAGCAAGCAGCAGGTCTATCATACCAGTTCAGAGCACAGCATAAAGGGGACAGCCTACTGGGGTCCAACATGACCCTATATGTTCCATGGCACTGCAGTGAGTGTTTCTTGGCACAGGCTGACTTCTGCTGTGCTGCAGATAACCTCTTGTCTGAAGTGGGTTCCTCATCCATTAACCTCTCCAGCAGCTGTTCTGGAATAGCGCAGAAATGATGAAATCAGCGGGGACATTTCAAAAGCATAGCTTTCCCCGTGTGTTTCCTGGAGCTTGCTCTGACACAAGTATCTTGTGTGTGTCCTACTCTCCCCTTGTTACCACACAAACCTCGTGATGACTTGGCTCTCTGCACTGTACAGAAACTGTTTGGCACATTGCTGGGGATCCTACTTTCATGTGGGAGCTGCTTTTCAAACAACCCTAACACCAAGGATACAGCTACTCTCAGCCACAGTGGTCAGAAGAGGCATGATATTTTTCATAGTTCCTGGACCATCTATTTGCACTTCTGGCATTTCCCAGTGTGCAGAATATCTTGATACAAACTCTGACTCCCACTGCACACCCCAATACCCATATTTTAAAAATTGCTCAGCAAACCACTGTAATCTATGGACCAGAGCTCTAAACTGGATGCAGGAGACCCAATTCTGATCTGTCTGTGCTCTGCTAAGTAATTGCATATGAGATACATTAGTGTTCCTTGCCTCATTTTTATCCCTTTGTAAAGCTGTGATAGGGATCCTGATTTATTTGTAAAACACTAAGTTGAACTGATGAGAAGAGCTACAAAAGTTACATGTTGTTATTATCTGAGTAATCTTTTAATTTCTACATCTCAGAACTTCTCCATTAATCCTGTAGAAATCACGAGTACTCTGTTTACCAGACCCAGTGTACGAGACAGTACAATGATGAGAACTTATTATAAATCATAGGAAAAAAATTCTGGAAAACAGATTCTTATAACATTTCCATTCTGTGCAGGCTTTGTCAGAGTCTTACTACAATGATGCCAGTTGGATTAGGAAGCTTTTTAAAATGTGAATTTATCTTTTTAAAGACTTGTAGCCAAGCCTTTTCAGTTTGCTAAAATGTAATTAGTGTCTGCTTGTTAATATGATGTTCATTGATTTTTAAAGTACACAGACTTCAAAGCTAAAAATAAATAAATAGAAAGAGAGATAATTCAAACCAGAGTGGAACAGCTCGGACAGTTCTACTCTTTTGCCAGGATCCCAAAGCTGTTGTGTTCAAACAATGCCACAGTTTCAGTGGAAATGTGAAGATTAAATCCAAACCCTGTATGTCAGCTTTTTTGCAAATGACTATCCAAGATTTCAATAAAATGTCCAACCACAACAGATCATGTTTCAGGGATTTTTACTGCTTAACAGCTTATGATAGTCTCCTGTTTCTCTAACATGTATTACAAACCAATGTACCTACCACCTAGCAAGTATCAGTGGAATTTTTGGTACCTAACTTTGTTAGGCTCTTTTGAAGAATAATTTGAAATGGACAAAAGAGGAAAGGGTTCACAAAGGTGATGGATGGTTGCAGAAGCTCCCAGTTGCACATCAGTGCGGTGTGGCACACAATGGAACGTACATAAGTATGAAATGTAATATGACCACAGTTATGGAGGAAATGATGCAAGTGCTAAAGAGGCAAGCACAGGTAACTTGAAATTCAGACAGGAATTCAAAGATGTGAATGAGGAATATCCTGAGGAGACAGCAGAAGCAACACTAGAGCAAAGTTCTGAAGAAAGAGTCCTGGAGAACAAAGGTGGGAAGGGATATCCATGGGAGAACCCTACCTAAGTGCAAGAGAAAGGATGCAGTCAGCTAGTGCAGGAGGGATGAAGCTGAGCAACAAATTTGTTCAACTGGAGAAGGAAAATAATTCAGAGGCAAAGAAGAAATGAAGGGAAACTACCCCCCCAAAGACAAAATTACGAGACAGTGGAGACAGCCAGGATTGAGACACCACGGGGGAGAATGACGGAGGAAAGAAAAAACAGACTGATATTCAGACAAGGAGGAGAGAAGAGAAGATCCCACCACACCAGTATGACATGGGCGACCATGACAGCAGACAGGTCCCTTGATTGTTTAGAACAAGGGACAATGTGGAGCAAAAAAGCAGAGAAACACCTTGTTCTTCCATAACTAGGAATGTTAGATTTGAACCAATGGCAAAGAAAGTAAGGAAAGCTGATGGAAAAAAGAGTCATCTTCTATTCAGGTCAAATGATGCTGTGGAAACAGGTCAAGAACAACTCCCAGTGGAGAAAGGACAATGATTGTAAGATACAGATGCTCTGGCAGTTTTTCCACAGAACTCTTCCAGTTCCAATGGAAAATGATAAGGTAAGGAAAAGTGATATACTTCCTCAGAACTAGCTCTGTGAAGGAAGTTTGGGCATGTTAGATCACTGGGAGGCAAACAGCTAAAGCAGGTTCTTCTCTGAGGATGGTCTCTGTTTGACCACTTGTGATACTAGCCTTCCAGGACTAAAATCGGAAACAGTGAGTAAAGCCAGCTTTCAAGTGTAAAATAGGGAAAAACAGGCACAAGAGCCCTGTCTGATTTTCATGCTGGGTTTTAACAGATGAGAAAAGAAATATCTTGTTAGTTAATATAGTAAGGGACAATGGACCTCAAAAGAATAAGGCAGCAAAATATTCATTCTGCGCTGATCCCAGTATATGAAGATTTTTTTTCCCCCTAAAGGTTTAGAAATTACCATTCACTTTATATTTGGAGATTTACTGTGTGATGCCATCTGTGGCAAGCACAGAAGGAGGTCAGCTGTGTGATAACATCTAAGCTTTGATTTCTGTCTTGTATACAATATAAGTGTTCTGGTCTCTTTCTGTTCTTTGAAAATCAAGGGGCCACCTAAGTTTTAAAACTGCTTCATAGTCATGCCAGACAGTACTGACAGGAGATATAGTCAGTGAAAACACTTTACCAAGTGGTAAAAAAGAAAGGGGAAAAGGATGGAGAGAACTCATTGAGTTAATGATCACCCAGTTGCTCTGCAAACTGCTGTTTGTAACAATGTCCCTATCTGAGTCTTGTCAAGTCACCACATAAGGCTACGGACATGGCTTGGTTTAAGCTATTTCAGCAGTACGTCTTCCTCACCTTGATTCACTTTGACTTAACCAAAAGCATAAATAAAAGCATCTCTGTAGACAGAGAGTAGATAAAACATTGTAAACAGAGAAGCAAAGTTTAGGTGAAGGTAACTTTCAGAACAGGGATGATGCTGCTGACCACGAGGAAACAGCAACTGCTTTCTTTGATACTTCTGAAGCTAGCAGGGATTTGGATTTGTCCAAGGATACAGCACACTGAATGCATTTAAGTCCTCTACAGAAGTTTAAATCACCAGCAGCCAAAATAACAGTCAGTGAAGAGTGGAGAGCTCAGAAGTTTTGAATGTGGAGTCAGGATCTTCTCTGAGTCAAATTTGACGTTAAAAATCATCTCAGGGATTTGCCTCTCAGTGGTGTCGCTACAAGGAGTCCTGGGGAAGAGGAGTTAGCAGGGAGACTGCTCTTGACCCAACTGGTTAAGTAATCTTCTCAATCTGGGTGTAAGAAATAAACTCAGATCCTATACATACAGGACAAGTGTCAAAGAAAAGCAATGCTGTGGGAAGAAAGCAGAAGCATAAAGTGAGAACTGTGAAACGTCAGCCTGAGAGAAATGGTGCAAAAGTAACGAAAACAAATTGTAACAGGTCTGTTAGCCATAAAATGCAAAGCAAAGAATTGAGTCATGATGTAGTGAGGTTGGGGAATGTATTGCATATGGCAGTGGCCAAAAAAGTCAAAGATTTGGCTATGAACATGCCCTGAGGAGCCCAACATGGTGGCAGAGGTGTGATGCAATATTGTTGGGCTGCCCTTGAAATAGAACCTGCAGCATTAAGAGGTACAGAGCAAATGAGCAAGGAATAAAGAAAAGCAAAAGGCAATGTTGGAAAGACTCAAATTAATTAAGGGAAGAGGACACAGCATGGATCCAAACACCCTAAAAATCCTTGATATGGGGGAACTGAAGAACTGTAAGAGTGATCAAGAGCTCGCTTAGGCAACACACAATGAAAGCTTGCCCATGGAAGTGAAGCTGTAAGGTGGGTCACAATCAGTCAGCAAAGGATTAGATGATACACTCAAGGGAACAAGGCAGGGATAAAGTGATGCTAGGTGTAGGGGATTGGATTTGAGGACCCACGAGGCCCTGTCCAGCTTAATCATCTACGATTCCATAGAGGCAGCAATGAAAGACTTGCATTGTCCCCCTGAGAACTAATTTCGTTAGGTATGGGCTTAGGTCACGTATTACAAATAGGTCTCTTTTATGTAGGATTCTAGTTTGGAGTTTGCAGTGATTGATGGATTCATTAAAACGTCATCACTGAAACAGACGAGAATTTTCTGTTTAAAAATAAATAAATGACGACAGAAACACCAAAAGAGCCCTCTGCTTTTCTTGTTGATTCTCCCTGCAGCTTAATATGGTTCAGGAGACTGCTTGGTGGGAGAGAGAGGAGACAGGATAAGAAAGGATTAGCAAGGGATACTAGCATTTCATTAAGATTTTTGGCTACCTGGTTGCTCTTAAATTCTACCTCCTGGTATCTTTCTCTTTGTTTTTATGAATGTCACATAAGCATTGTTCTGGTGCTGAATAATATTTATGCTGTGATCTCCCATTTGGTCTGGAAAAGGCACTTGGCCAGGTTCTCAGGTAGTTATAACTGAGCTTTATTGTATAGATTTAAGCAGATTCGCACTTGAAGATGCAGCCCAGTGGATTACTGCTTGTACAGCTGTGCTGTCTTTTTAAAGCCAAATTAGTATAGTCAGATTTTCTCCACAGAATTTGGCTGTCATCCTTGTGACAGTATGTTATATTTTCAAGTAGATCCCATGGGCCAAATCAATTGTAGTATTTTACTGATGTCAGTGATGTTACCCCAAGTGTGAATTTGGCCACATTGTTCTAAGGCTAATAGAGATTTTATTTAATGAAAGTGGATCATAAAATATTCTGAGATTTTCATCTGGTTTTGCTTATAGTAATTATCCTTTCCTGGAGCTGAGTAGTAAAGAAAATATTCACATTCTCCAGTGTCTGGTATAAATTGCAGTGCTTGTTTGCTGCAGCTCAAGACACAAGCTATGGACAGAAATTGATGCATTTGCCCATGTGCGTATGGACAGAGTTAGGCACTTTCTCCATGTGAGAAGCAGCACAGAAAAGGCTTTTAAAGTTCTCTAGCATCAGTGCTATATCAGTGAAACACACTGATTTTCAGTGACTTTTTAAACTTTAGAAAGAAACTCTTCTGGCAACAAATGCATCAAGATAACATTGAATTCCACCCTTTGCTATTAATGGAGACAAAAGATGTTCTTTTCATCAGGTTTCCATTTTTTTGAAATAATACCTGTAAGGCTTGCAGAATTAATACTGCAAAAGAGAATCAGCTTATTTTTGCTGATAGCTTGCACCCACCTCCATCAGAGAAGGAAGGCATGGGATGTAATTACAGTAAAATTAGCTGAACGAGGTAGTTATTAGAGTTGGTTCCTACTTCTGATCTGACTAGAACACCTGAGGGAAAGTGCAGTTGGGATGCCACTGCTACCATTTTGTGGAGAGAGGCTGGCTATCTCTGCCTGCCCACTGGTGGATTGCACTCAGTATGTATCACAGATAGTGCTCCCAAATTTGTGTTGAGTGAAGTCGTTGCAGAAATGTCAAGAACCAGAGGGGTCTGGATGAACTATTGTATCACTATTCAGTGCAATCTTTCCATTACAAATTTCAGGAACATCAACAAAAAAGCTTAAGTGAATACAGGACATGTCCTGAAATGCCATATAAGGAGTAGAAGGAACTTTAGAGGGCATAAATTTATTTATAGCAAGCCTTAAGGCGCAAAGTCTACAGCTGGAGCTCTCCATCCCTCTCTAAACCACTGGGATTCCTCACATACTCTTGTTGACCAAACCTTTTGGTCAATTTTATATTGCTATGGAATAGTCACCAAACAGGAGTGCTCTTGATTTACAAAAAGGCATCAAATAGTTCTAGACTTTGGCCTCCTGAAAAAATGCTTAAGAAAGAGGTGTGAAAATGAAGAATGTGGGGCTGGTACTGCCTCTCAACGTTAGGAATCTGTCTCTGCAGGTGCATTTGAGGCTTTATCTGGGGAAACCAATCTTCAGAGTCCACAAGAACTGAAAGACACCATGGTGCAGAATGGCTTAGTGGCCACTACCCTAATGCACTCCAGCAGGGTATCTGTCTCTCTGAATGTTTAATGAAGAATAAAGACCAGTTCTACCTCTGTGGTGTTGAGAGTGGGAGTTATTCTTGAAAGAGAAATGCTGATATTAGATCAGCCCTAAAAGTAGTGGTGAAAGCTATTCTGTTATTATGCAGTTTTCTTTCTGTTGTGAGTAGGGGTGGAAGAAAATGCATGGAGCTTGACCCTGTGCCCATGTAAACAGTCTATCTGTGAAAACCATACTTCTTGATGAACGGAAAATAATGTCCTAAGCAAACAGATATGATGTATCCTAACAAAAAAAAACCAAACCAAACCAAAACACTAACCTAATTCTAGCTATGTCTTTTGTTTGTTTGTTTGTTTGTTTGTTCCACAAGAATGAGGAAAAGCAGCTGAATCTACTGTGTGTTTTCTGGAAATCTATGAGGAGTCTTAAAGACAGATCATTAACCAAAGAGGTCTCTCTTGCTGGATTTCTGCTATTTCAGTATCAATGTTTAAATACCCTTTTTCCTCCAGAGTAAGGATCTAATGTCAGATGGTTTTAGTGTCAAAGACAGGCAGAATTTTCAGTAGAACAGAATTCTATCCAGTGTATGTAGGAGACATGTCAACTGGATAATAGCTGCATGTACTTCAGGGCATACTTTGTGCTGTGTCTACTGACTACTGCTCCTTGGTGTCTACGAACTGCCTTTCTTTGCCATCTGTTTGTCTGTCAGGCCTTCAGGGAGCACTCAGTGACTTCAGTGCAATTCTACTGTCCCATTAAAATGGCTCCATGTATGCACGGCTTTAAAATACAGAAGTGTGAAGGAGAAGACAATTCATTTACTGTGGTAGGGAAAAGGCAAAGACCATCTCTCTCTGAGCCTTTAAAATTAGGCTGAGAAAAAAATTAGAAAAACATGTCTGCTCTCAAAGACAGTCTCCTAGTGATGTGTCCATACAGTGATATTCTCCTGAAGCATGGATAGTTGTCTCCATTTTTAACAGGTGCGATGATGCCTTGTTGACCTTACAAATGGTTGAAACCAGAGCAAAGCTTTCCTAATGAAATTTGAAACCAGGTAAAGCTGCCTACTTTAGGGGGTCTAATAAAATCCTGCCATTCAGGCCAGTTGTGCTGCTGCTATTTGCAAGCTGGGGTGCAGTTTAGTGCAAACACAGGAAATTTACTGTAACAGGTGGAAACCAGGCAGTGTTTGGTAATGCTACATCATGCTGCTGCTGGCGTCAGCGCCACTCAGTAATTTGACATTGGAGATTTTAGGTGGACGTAAAGTATAGAAAATAAATGTAGTTTTAAGGGAGCTAAATACATCAGAATCAAAACCAGGATGGGTTACTAATCCAAATACTAACAAATATTATCCATTTCCATACTAATCTGGTTGAAACCAAGTGTTACAACATTGTTTCCAAGCCTCAAGGCTGAGATTTTTTTTTCTCTTGCTTATAGCAGTCCATACTTACATCAACATCTCTTGTGGACCTCCTTACTTCCTAAGGTACCAGGAAAATTCCAGAGAGCTAGAAGGGCTGAGAGAGTTGGCCAAGAGTGTTGGGGCTGTTCAGCCTGGAGAAGAGAAGGCTCCGGGGAGATCTTATAGCTGCCTTCCAGTACCTGAAGGGGCTACAAGAAAGCTGGGGAGGGACTTTTTATAAGGGCAGTTAATGACAGAACAAGGGGAAATGTCTCTAGACTGGAAGAGGGTAGGGTTAGATTAGATATTAGGAAGAAATTCTTTCTTGTGAGGGTCGTGAGACACTGGCTCAGGTTGTCCAGAGAAGCTGTGGATGCTCCTCCCTGGAAGTGTTGAAGGCCAGGTTGGATGAGGCTTTGAGCAACCTGGTCTAGTGGAAGGTGTCCCTGCTGATGGCAGGAGGGTTGGAACTGGATGATCTTTAAGGTTCCTTCCAACCCAAACCATTCTATGATTCTATGATAGAAGTGAACAAATGTTTCATTATTTTAGAAGGATGAAGGAGGTGGCCCCATTCTCCCAGCCTCCCCAAGTAAATAGAGGCCCGTCAGTCTGATGCCAGTTCTGAGACAACTGCAAGAAAATCAGATGCACAAAATAGTCAACATCTAGTTAAAGAGATGGTGACATAAATGACACAAGTAAGTATAGTTTTGATAATTAAAAATGACAGTACAAAATACTTTTTAAAATGCTACTACCCAAAATATAGCATGTTAAGTGAGTAAACTGATGTATCATAATAGACAAGTATCAGGAGGGTATTTTTATCAAGGTTCTACTATGATTTGTTCTTGTCATCTGGCTATTTGTTATTGTTATCAAGGAATTGAAAGAAAAAAGAAATAAATTAGCTGCTGGAAAAGCTGCAGATACACCATAGTGGTAAATAAACAAGACAGGTCAAGTCTGCGAGGCAAACTGCAACACTTGGTAAAATAGACTCCTCCAAACATGTGTTTTAAAACAACAAAATGCAAGGTCATACATTTGAGAACAAAGGCTACAGATGACAGTTTACATCCTGGAACCAGTGACTGTGAAAGCCTTGGCCCAGATACAGGCTGTGGGCTTTGTCAGTACATACATGTGGACAGATTAAATCCAATCCCAACCATTCTCAAATCTGTCTGTGTTAAATCCATATAATAATCGATGGTTCTCGTTAGCCAGACCGTTCAGTTCTCAGCCACTGTGCAGAATTCAGTGAAAGTTTGTGTGCTTGGGACAATTTCTCCCCATTTCCCCACTAGTTGGAAAAAGGCAGAAAGTACCTGATTTTTTAATTTGAAACTTAGTTGGTTCTCCTCTCTCTGAAATGCTTTATCATCTACTGTGAATATCCTGCATTTGTGAACACTGCCAGTTATCACACCAGTTACCTGATGAAGGGGTCTAGTTTTAGGCCAGCTCTGCCAATTTTAAGTGAAGAAAGGCCCTGTGGAAATTGGAGAGTTCAAAACATTGCTAAAGATCTGTTTGATAAATGACAATGTTGGATTGGAAAGATCACTCTTGCATTCTTGAAGTTCATAAACCTTTCAAGACTGGGCAGTTCAGATTATTCTTCCTTTTACGTAAGAAAGAATTTGACAGGTATTCAAATGGTAAGAAATGCCAGGGTTAAGGTTATCTGTGCAAACTAAATTAATTTTTCTTGTGAGTGGGGATTAAGATAGCTAGCTTCTCGTTGCATGACAGCTATTGATTTTTCAACAGGTCTCTTACCTTATTGATTTGCCATTTGCATTATTTTTAATACAGGCTCTTACCTGCTACCTGAATTCTGTAAATGCAACATGAGCTGTAAATCACTGGGGTGCTCTTGGAAAACATCATCCCGGTGAGTCATCCCTAAGCAGGTAAGCAGCCAAAAAGGAGCATCAGCCAGCCCCACAGATGGGGATATACCACAGGTATGGAGCCAGAAGGGATTTCCGTACCCTCTTAGACTTCCCACCTTCCTCCATATAACACCAAGGAGGCATTTCAAAGCCTGAGTAGGATGGAGTGGGGAGAGAGAGGTGATGCTTTTCAGAGCTTCTTGGCTGGGCCACAGAGTGGGAATAGGCCACACCACAATGCTGAGTGGTGGGAGGTTTGGTCTTTAGTCCATAAGCAGAGGGCTCAACAGAAGCAGCCTGGCTCTTACAGTACAGTTACTTTGCTGACGTTTCCCATTAACCACAGGAGAAGCTGCAACACTCTGCACTGGTGACAGTCAGGCCATTTCTATGGAGGTGCTTACTTGTGTCCCGTGGGCCCAAACTCTGGTACAAATGTTGGAAAAATGTGTTGTTAAGCTCTAGAAAGAGGTAGCACACACATACACACTTGCTCGTGTTCATCTAACTAGGAAGGCTCCAAGATCATGTGATCTGGACACGTGTCTGATTGACAGTAAAGTGGTCACTCCCCTGCTCACCCAGAGCAAAGCTGCAGTCTTTGCATTACTCACTGGAAGTGGCATTTTATCCACTCTGGAAAAGGCCTGTGGCTGGTGATTTACGCCCTTTGCCAGACCACCCTAGTTAAAGCTTCATGCCTTTCCAACGCCCGTGGATAGCAGCTTTTTTTTCCTGCGATTTTTGGTGAAGCTGGATTCCCTCTGGAACCCTAATGCTCCACATTCTTGCTGTACCCTTCCTTGCTTTCCGTGAGCCACAGCCTGTCCTTCCTGCTGGTCTGATTAGCACCAGTTAGCTCAAACCCAAATAACAGCACAGCACTTTTACTGAACGGACCTCAAAGACTAATCAAACCTCTCACAGCTCCTATGTATGCCAGTAAAATAAAACTGAGGCACAAGCTGGCAGAGCAGTGGTAGTTTAAAAACTCAGCACCAGAGCACTGTGCTTGTATTTTGTGATGGTGACACACTGGGTTTTTTGGGGGGTTTTTTTGTTGGTGGTGTTTTGTGGTTGTTTGGGGTTTGTTTGTTTTTGTTTGTTTTTTTTTTTTGGGGGGGGGGGTGTTTGTTTGGACTTTTTGGCAGAGCTATAATATGAGATATTTTCTTAGAAGGTGGCACATTTCTGATGGTTACCTGCTAAGGCACAGAGCCTAACTTGCCTCTTCCTGTTCAAATTGTAACTTTGTAGAAAATCTGAGCTACCCTCTTCTAAGCAGTGTCCTAGTATAAGAAGTGATTGAGGTTTTTTAATCAAAATGTCTCAAGGTGCTGGTTTTCTTAAACAAGTGGATTTGGCTTTCTAATGAAGTATGGCTGTGAGAACCTTCCTTGTACAGACTTTTATTTTTTACTGTCTTCCAAGCTGATTTGCTCTGCTACAACTCTAGTGTTGCAAAGGCAGGAAGGCTCTTGGATTTCCTGTCTTTACCCGATGAACATCATTTAGTATCCAGCCAGAAGCCTTGGTCAGGATGAAAACAATATTGAATTTTGCAGGTCTCATTTATTTAAGAGAGTAAAATGTCTTTCTTTTCAAAGTGCTTCTCTTTAGCTTTCATTTCCTGTGCACAGAGTAGCTTTGTCTTGAGTACAATAATTAAGTTGTTGACCTTCCTTAGAGGTCAAACATAGCTTCCCTTTAGAGAGAGATAAAAACAAGCAATAATAGATACTTTGACTGGTCTAAGATATCTGGTCTTCATTCTATGATGTTGCTGTACTTTCTGCTGGATAATTTTCCCAAGATAATTCACAAAGATGTGCTGTTGATCCATTTATTTTGGTAGGTACACAGCATTTACTGAAGTTGTCTTTTCCCAATTCTTTACGAGAAAAAAATAAATTCCATTGTAACTACATCAAAGAGCATGAGGTAGGATGCATACACTCTAATGAGAATGTTTAATGTGATTTTTAACATGGCATTTTGCTCTTTTAAATGATTTTTTTTCTCTCATCTTCTGAGAATTTTTTTTTTTCAAGATCAAAGATAATAATGGAGAAGCTCAGACATCTTCATACATTATACAAGTCAAATTGACATTCTTTTTGTATTGTTCTTTTTGTGTGTAAACATTTAAATTCTCCTCTGTTTCTAATGACCTGGTTTAAACTTCTATGTTCATATTCCCTGTCCCCTTCTTATTCCTTCTAGAAAGCTTCATCAGGCCTTTAGAGTTCATTTTTCTGGTGCAGACAGTAAAATTCAGTCTGAAAGTGCAAGTATGTATATAGCCATAAAAAAAAGCCCAGATGTACATGTAGTCTTGGAAGCAAGAGAACTAACTCACATCACAGCCGAGACTGAGCGTTCACTCCATCTCTTACTGTTGTGGTACTTCTTAGCTATTAATACATCAGCAATCCCCTCCTCATCAACCCTTAAATTCTTCTTACTGTCCCATTATAGTGAATTAAAGTTGAATACACCTTAATGAAAGGGGGGCTAAGTGGAAAAAGTCAGGCCTAAGCAAATCATCTTTTTCAGAATCAAAAGAGCAATGCTGGTATCTAATTTTGGACCCCTGGCAAATGCCTTGATACTGAAGTGGTCAGCACCATGTAAAAACTTAGTGAAAGACTGGTATTCTCCACTGCCAGCAGTCTTATGTGGGCATCCCTCAAAACCCCTAAGTAGAAGCTATGGTTGTAGTTCTTTCAGCCATTTTAGGACTTTGTAGGTAAATGTGGTCCAGTGGCAGCAAAGGCAGTTCTGTTTTTAATAAAGATTAAAAAATATTTTTTGAATGACCCTCCTTGTTCCTTACTATTATACAGTATTAAAATATAAGAGCGCAGCCAAGGAGAATAGAAAACAAAGAGAAAAGCCTTTAAAAAAA
>NW_010300105.1:5817-15577 GCF_000700745.2 Antrostomus carolinensis | reverse complement strand
TTTCCCTACTAACCCACCACAGAATTCAAGGGTGGGGGATTCGAGGGCTGAAAGAATCTTCATATGGTGCCAAAAATTCCCCACAGATCTCTCTGGTCCCTCCGCGTTTGGCTATTTAAAGCAAACACATTGTGTTTTAGATGCTAGTTCAGATCCATTTTCCATATGAGGAGGTGGGATGTAATTAATTAGCTGTTCTTTTGATTTCTAAGTATCACATGTACATTTCATAAGGGCATGTATTTTTGACAGAGGTTAGAGAAAGGAAATAAAATACAAGCTGCTCTGCTTAGGTCTTCTGGGCACAAATGATGGATCAGCAGGGGGTTATCATGTGTATTTTATTGCTACCAATGCTGATTGAGTCACATGAGTGTTAATACAAACTTAGAAAAAAAAATCTGGATGAAATCACAGCAACAGAGCTTAAAGTGTTTATTTTAGTCATAAATGCATTGTTTTTACATAATGTCTTTGATCTATAGATTGAAAAGAGGCAAAGCCAGTAGTCCACAGTAGAAGTAACCAAAGATAAACTTCTCTGTAGAATTTAAGAAAATCAAGTCCATAGTCAGAGATACACACATGGACATAAACGGCTGGGAGGTGAAACCTAAACTCCAGCATGCCAAAAAATACAATTCATTACCATTTCAGCTAATTAAGTCCCTTTTCTGGATTTCAGAGTGACTGCATTTATTTTAACCTTTATGTGGATCATCTACTAGAGGAAATCTGATGTAACAAAACAGTCATGTAAAATGAGGGAAAAACCTACACCTCCCACCCAGCACGACAAAAATAAGTCATAAAGCTTCCAAACTGGAAAGGCCAGCTAAGTCCTCCAGGTCCTTCATCAGCACAGAGGTCCAGCTGCCCTCGCTCCATGGCCCTGTTGGCCACGGGTGGTCCTGGAGACTTCTCAGAGGGAGCCAAATTCACCATTGCAATGGCAATTTGGTGCCTGTGTCAACTTAACAAAATTACCAAAATGCCTCTGACGCAGAAGCAGGAAAATCCTGTGTGTCTGCTGTCCTACCAGGACTGAATTTGCTCAACAATCTACAGACCTAGGGAGCTGCAGCACCCAAGCGACTGGCCTATGACCTCTTGGGTCAGGGAATGAACCAGAATAAACAAGCCCCATAGCCCCACTTATCTCTCTCTTCCCCCCCACCCCTGCCTTTTTTTTTCCTAAAGCTAAGGAGCACCTCCTAACTAAAATGCTTGCGGACTGAGGACATAATGATACTGTTTAATTGCACAAGCCCTTTGTCATCTTTATCTCTACCCAGAGGAGAGAGGAGGTTTGTAGAAGAACTATTGCCTTTTTGTAAGATCTGCTGATGTAGCTGGGAAAACAGGCCAGATTTCTGTCGCACAAGTCCTTTTTCAGGTCCTTTTTCCGCTGGAGGTCCGAACATGGTCAGTGCATTCAGTGTGTCCCTCCTCTTACATTTGGTGAAAATGTATAAGTATTATTGCATTAATGTTCTTTTCTTTACTTTTTTTGTCCTTGTGCATGGTTTTCCAAAATGATTCCTGGAGGGTTTCACGCAGGCTGACTCTCCCTATCTATTAGCCCTCTGAATGAGCAGAGAAAAAGGCAGGTTTCTCTGTGGGGCATTTCAGAGCCATAGCCTACCACAGCTGCACCAAAACGCTCTTGTGAATAATTCCCCTCTCACTCAGCTCTAGGGATGCTATGGGCTAATAGAGGCCCATTTGAATCCTCCCATCAGTCTACTGTCCCATGTTGGCATATACATGTATGTTATTGCAAAAGTGAATCACACTTTAATGACAAATGTTTCAAAAACAAAGCTATAAAATTCTTAACTCAGTTATTAACTTTAAATGAATTGTTTAGGTTGTTTCCTTCCACAGACCCCACCCCCGTTAACTTATTCTTGAGGGGAATGTATTTATGGAGCCATGTGCTTCTCACATGGTTGAGGCTAAAAATAACTTTAGAAACTCATTTCAGCTAAAACTTAATTTAAAATCCAGTTTGCCAGCCTAACACAGACTATAACTGGTTTCTTAGCCTGGATTCTCTAGCATTAGCCTTGACCAGTCTTTTGAGTGATGATTATTTCTGGATTCCTATATTCTGCTTCTATTTAATAATATATACACACACTCACATTCCTGAGCCTAAGAAAACCTCCAAATTACACACAAAATTTGTTTTCTCTATATGGTGTGGACTTCCACTTGGGCGATACGCTTTCTCTCATAAATGCACATGCACACTGTGGAGACAGTCAGAATCAGCCCAGGTTTTTAGTTTGGTTTGTTGGGTTGTTTTGGGGTTGTTTTTTTTTTTTGTTTAGAGGGAGAGGTCATCAGACATTGCAAGTATATTTTCTAAATACTGAACTATTTTTCCCCAGTTCCCCAGTCAGTGATCAGCTGATCAGATGCTTCAAAATGTCTGAACCCTCACGGGTCAAATCCTTCTTCCTTTTAATTCAGTATGAATTTTGTCACTCATTTTAAAGCCAAGACTGTAGCCCGTAATAGACAATTACACAATCCCTGGATGAAAGGGATGTTTTCTCCTTGCCCTAGATAATTAAGTCCAATGAAGAATCTTTCCCTTCCCATCACTAGTTGTTTTTATTTAATTGGTCTTGAGATGACTGTGTCCTGAGTTCCAAGGGTTGAAATCCTTTGGAAAGGAGATTTTTCAGCTTGTAGCTTGTGAAGCTGTGGGGCAGCAACAGTCAGCTAAGAAAAGTAAATGTACTGTCAGTATGCTCAGGAACTGCACAGGGATCCATCCATATGTCTACTGAAAAAAATGGAGCAGTCCACATTAAGTACTAGATGGAAGACAACTGATTTTGCTAACGTAATGCTATCAGTGGAAGAAATTTTGGTCTCATGCTTAGATTTGTGGAGAAATTCTTTGTTCTTCTGAATCCCACTACTCATTTCTACAGTGCTAGGCATTATTTATTAAAAGGCATACTCCTTTTTGCTTTCAGAAGTCATGTCATCTAATGCTGTGTTCTCTCTGTCCAATAGTATGGAAGAGGTCATTTCCCTTTGTGTAAAGCAGTTCCTATTTTAACTAGACATTATTCTGACCACTAGTATGTCTGTTCCCTTCCTTCCTTTTGGTCCTTTTAGGTCCCTTCTCACATGTGAAAGTTCCTTTGACCCCGGTTGTCATGTGGAATTTTTCCATCTGTTGGTTTCTAGTTTTGATACAGAGTTATCACTTAAAACACTAACTGAAATGACATCAAGAGAATATTTTCAGCATTATTTTCTCCCCATTCTTCGCAGCTTCTTCTTCTGAGCACTTCTCCCCAAACAACTATCGATTGACCATACTGGCACCCAGGTTAGTAGGTTTCCCTGAGCACCAAGCAATGCATTGGAGTATTTTTGCAACATCATTTCTGCTACATTTTTCTACTCTGACTTTCTTCATTGTTGCATTGTCTTATTTGGAATGGAGCTTGTTCCTGTTTTCCTTCAGTTTTGTTTAGCTTTATTGGTTTTGTGTTATCTATCAAATTTAGCACATCACAGTTTATATATATATGTGTGTGTGTGTGTGTGTGTATTATTCTACTTTTTTAATTTTTATTGTTAAAATCATTTTTAGTCAGTGGTAGAATTTTGTCTTTTCAACCACGATTTTTCAATTCATTTAATAATGTCTAGTAAGAGTCTGTCTGCAAGGCCAGGTAGGCTTTGTCTGTTATTTTGCTGAAACTGTCAAAGAATGCAAGTGGGCTGGAAAGGTATCATGTCTCTTTTCATGATTTTCTTGCAAGTCCTCTATTTCTTTAACAATTATATCAACTATTTTACTTGGTAGACATCAGTAGATGTCTACAATAAGTAGATGCCAGGATAGATATAACCACTGCAATACATGAACCAGAACTCTTTGTAGTCTAACTGCTTCCAAGAGGATTGCCATGTGTTTTCTAGGGACAGAATTAAAGCTGCTATATTTAACTCATTTGAAAAGGTATTGCAGCCTTGATAATCACAAGAAGGAGACAAAAGAGAGCAATTTAAACATTTACACCTTCATTTCCCCCCAAGATAACTAAACGCTGTCCGGTTTAAATTAGTTTATCGGGCAATCATGTAGGTTTGTTTGGGATTCCTGGCTCAGTTAAGGCTCAGCACCCTTAACCATTACTAAATTTTTTGTCATCTAATGCACCAACAATCAGCAGCTTTTAGTTCCACACTGTCCTGGAACAGTGAAACCACCACACATACACATCTACTTGATCTATTTAAGATCTAATACCTCAAACTGGATTATTAGCCAGGAACAACCACACTTTCCAGCCCTTTTCATGTCCCATACTTGTTTTACACATAGATTTTTCAATCTATATCAGTTAGGGAGTCTGATTTTTTTTAATTGAAGCTGTTAAATTAGTGAAAGCCCTAATGAAGGTAAGGTTAACAGCCAAAGGTGCTTTATGCTGGTATAGCATGTGCTATATGCAGATTGGAACACACTTTATGTTTGCACCATCTCTACCTGCAGAGAGGGGGCAGTTGCATCACAGTATTTAAGTATCCCAGTCTCAAATATGAAGAGTTAAAGTGATACAAAAACCCTGTGTCCTTTAGGTTCAAGGAACAATCGTGAGTTAAAAAGGCAGAAATCAGATTTAAAGCATTTAAATAAATGCATGCTAAAAACTGGCATTTAACACAAAATTATATGTTAATGGAATTTTAAGATTGTTGTTGTAACTTTTCCTTGTTACAAAAGGCAGGAAATTCAGAGTTAGCACTCCCCTGTGCACCATCACCTTCTCTGCCTGTGTGTGTTGGAACCGGTGCTCTGTTCCACATGATATATTGTGGGTTTTGGCCACTCATAGGTTGTCTATGCAGTCTGGTTTCTGCAGCCTTAGCTGAGGGTAGTGGCCTCCAAACTGTGAGTACTCTGCAGCAGCAACACCATCATGGACAAAAATCTCAAATGGAGGGTTTTGGCCTCCTCAAGACACTTGCTCACTGGAAGTGCTCATAAGGGGCTGGGAATTAAAATCTGCAGCTATTATGGCTTGTCTTCTGCTTTGGAGCCTCGTTGACTTCATTATCTCTGCTATGTATGTCAGCATTAGAAATGCAAAGTTAAAAAATATCCTGCTCATTTAATACATTCATGTAGCTTGAAGTTTGAAGGCTTTAAGAAGGGGAGGAGATCTTATAGTGGCCTTCCACTATAAGAAGGAAGTACCTGAAGGGGCCTACAAGAAAGCTGGGGAGGGACTTTTATAAGGGCAGATAATGACTGAAGAAGGGGAAATGGCTTTAAACTGGAAGAGGGGAGGTTTAGATTAGATATTAGGAAGAAATTCTTTGCTGTGAGGGTGGTCAGACACTGGCCCAGGTTGCCCAGAGAAGCTGTGGATGCTCCTCCCTGGAAGTGTTCAAGGCCAGGTTGGATGAGGCTTTGAGCAACCTGGTCTAGTGGAAGGTGTCCCTGCTCATGGCAGGGGGGTTGGAACTGGATGAGCTTTAAGGTCCCTTCCCACCCAAACCATTCTATGATTCTAAGAAAAAAACCTGATGTGAGATTAATCATAAGAGCACAATAGTGGATAACAGTCCAGGCTGTAACTACCACAACCACCCCCCCTTCCCCTCCTCACCCCCCGCCCAGTGATTAAATACACAGGCAAAAGTTTATGTGTGGACCAAACTCAGTGCAGCTCCAGGGGATTCGAGGCAGGTATCTGAGGAAAAATCTGGCTTGCTGTTTGGCAGGGACAAGGATTTGGAAACCCCATCCCCTACCACATCTATGAAAAATCAAAGGAGGGCAAGCAGTAGACAAAGTTCTGTTCTCTTTGAAACAAAGAGCTGCCAAAATGTTCATGTCAGCCTGGGGTTTTTTTTTCTTTTCCTTTGGGCAGGCAGAGCTGGGTCGCAGCAGAGCTGGGTCACAGCCGAGCTGGTTGCAGCCTCACCCGCACCCAGGGACCAGGACTGTGCAGAAAGTGCAAATTGTTTATTAGGCATGTACAGGTTCGAGGAGCCCTGCAACAGTTTGTGTTTTGTTTAAGCATATTGATTATTTGGAGTGTTTGCTTCAGCATCTCGTTATGTCCTTTAATGAAACTACTGGCAATGAGATAGTAATATTTTTTCGTTTGGTTTGAATTTCTAAAAAGCATAATTTCAGCAATTTTTCTCTGTTCTTACACACACACAGAGAAATTGCTTTAGACAGGAAGAATTTTCTAAATTGAGTTAGACTTGAATCAAATAAATGAGGACTTATTTTTAAAAAGCACTGTGGTACTTTGCATTCTTAAAAAAATTCTTGTATTCCCAATTGTTTTTCAGTAAACTTTCATCGGTCTGTTTAAAGTTCTGCAAGTGTGAATATTCATATTTCAAACATCTGGCTTGCAAATCGAGCGTTTCAGCAGTACTATATCCTCGCTTACTACAGAACTGTCAGTAAAACTTCAGCAACAACCAGCTCGTTTCCTCGCCAAGGGCCAGGTCTGCATTATTCACACAAGTAGACTTTTTTTCCATTGACTGGAATGGGAGCAGAATCCATCCTGAAATAGTGGCCCCCTGCTTTAATCCATGACAAGAGACAAACAAGAAACCCTTTGAAATGAGTTTCATCTTTTGTGCCCCATTTGTTGTCTGAAGCAGGTGTCAATTGGATCTTTTCCTGCCTGTCTGTGGTTCAAAAGCAACACGTTGTAGTTAAACCCACTTGTAAATTGTAGTATTTTACAGACAAACTCCCCCAGGGTTCTACTAAAAAGCTACTTGAGGTTAAGTGCCAGAAGTCAAAAAAGGGTTAATTTTCTCCCTCTCCCCTCCAGTTCTCATTCTGTTTCAAGTTATTTCTTGTTTAAAAAAGATGTCTCTCGTGTCTCCATATACAGTAAAAAGACTCTTCATACACAAGGGTCTGATCTTGCCTGCACTGAAGTTCATTTATTTGTAAATCACTGAAAAGAATTTCCTTTTATAGTGGGCCCAGCCACAAATTTTCTATTTTCTTGAGCCAATAATCTTATCAACCACCTGCTTTGTGGACTTTGTCCTAGAAAAAGCCTTGGAGATTTTAACCTTGTGGTTAAAGGTGACTCTGGAACTAAAACTGCAAGAGGCTGGCCCAAATGCCCTGCTATTTGATCAGATTGGTGGACTATCCAGAAAAAAAAACCACCACCAGCAGCTTCAATAGCAACAATAAGTCCGCACATCCCACATTTTAAGAGAATGACATTATGTATAAGAAAATGTGCTGGAAACATATAAAATATTAAGTGATATATCTGCATACAATGAACAGCAGTTATAGCCAGCACAATGGAAAGATGAAGTCTCAGCTTGATCAGATGGGGATGTGTTGTTATTCAGTGGCACTTGCCCCTTTTTAGTACCAGTCTTTCTAAAGCCTGCCATGAAGATTTGTGTAGGATTGCACCACTTCCTGAAGCCAATTCTCACTGCACAAGGATGTTATCAATACATAGAGAAGAAAAATCTCAGCTGTTGATGAGCACCACAGTCTCAGGCAGCAAGGTGGAGCTCCAGGTATTGCTTTTTCCATGCCGTTTTGTTTCACACTTGCTGTTGTCTTCAGGGTACTAGAGGAGCAAAAATCTTCTACAGACAGGTCAGCTGCCTTGAATAAGCACGTACTTTGATCTTTAGTGATTTCCTCAGTCACGTGTACCAGAGTGCTGCACATTCAAACTGTTCTTCCTGTCTCACAAGTGCTGAGCACTGTTGTAAACCTGCCGTAGCCATGTGAAGAGGAGCCTCCAGCCAGACCAGCTTTGTGTCTCCAGCTGACCAGAGTGATTTCTTCCTCTGACAGGACTGGGAGAGACATTCGTGTCTTTTCCCCCAGCACTGATGGGTGCTCTTTCCTACTCTTCGCTGGCACAGAGCAGGCGTCAGGTCTGCTGCAGGGGCTCTCTGAGCGCCTTTCTCCAGTTTAGCTCTGTGCTCTGACCATCTCATCCAGATCCACTTTCATCATCCCACTGTGGACAGCAGTGAAGCTGTTGCTATCCAAACTGTGCTTGAGAGCATCAGCGATGTACGCATTTGTTTGCCAGACAGCAAACAAAGTTTGAAGTTGGGTAGCAGAGAACATTTTTCTTAGAATTAAATACTCTGGATGAGAGGCCCCACATTCTGTTTTCTTTCTCCATTACTTTATTTGACGTAATATCATCCTCCTTTAAAGGCACATTTCACATGACTCTTGTCCACTACTGCCTGGGACATTTCCCAGGGACTCTATCACTCTGTGCTATTATGATGATCATTGTAGGTGCTAGAGTATCGCCAACATGGGCACCACTATTTTAAAAGCTGCAGTAAGGGAGGACACATAAAACAGACTGCACTTCAGCACTGGTGGAAGGACCATCTAATCCAACTGCTCATCCTTAGTCTACCACAAATGAACTTAAGACCTCAGCAACTTAAAACAAAACAAAACAAAAAATTAAGAGAAGGGACACATGCTAGTTTAAATTATTTCTTCACCTGCAGTAATAACTATGAGCCTATTCCCACTGTTTCCTTAGGGCGTGCCAAATGGCTCTGTAACAGATATGCCTTCACCGAGCTCATTGTCACAGTCCCTACAGAAGAGAGATTTACTTCTCATAAGAGCATTTTTCCTGTTTTAAAAGGCTTGCAGATCATTCACACAACTCTGCAGAGAATACAGCATTTGTCATCAGGCTCAGATTTGTAGTACCAATGGGCCTCAAAGAAAGAGGTGAGTAGCAGGGAGAAAACCTGCCTTCACTATCCATGTTTCTGCCACCTTTGTTAAACAAAGTCTCTCTGTAATGACAGGACTGTGGCATTTTTCCACTTGCTTCGGTACGTGACATGGAGTATTTATCTGGAGACATTTGCTGGGGATTCCACTATGGAAAAGAAGAGGGTATATACCACTATTATATTATCATTATAATACTATTTAGCTCCTAAAGCACTGGCTCAAAACTGAGCTGAGAAACCTCAGTGTAAATTCAAGACTCTACTATTACAGGCATTAGAATATGCAGGTTTCAAAACCGAATGTTTCATTGATGTGGCGTAACTTTGACTTGACAAAGCACTGCACAAAGATATGAGGAAATCCAGAGTGTCAGCTATCAAGTAGAGGAACTGATTTAGTAAGAACAAAATAAACCCCCTGAAGCCCCTATCCAGGAGACATAACTAGACTAGGGAGCTCCTTACCTGTGCCAGTGCAGCAACGTGCTAGCAGGAGTGAGTCACCATAACTAGACTAGGGAGCTCCTTACCTGTGCCAGTCCAGCTTGCACAGGCTGTGCTCCAGCTGTGTTAAATCACCTGAGTGAAGTTATTACCTGAAGCCATCAAGAAATGAGCTATATTTTCTTTACATTCTCTGTGGGAATGAAAGTCTCCTTGCAGTGGAGACAGCTTAAGCTCTTTTTTAGGAGACAGTCAGTCCTTCATCTCACCCACCATCATAGCATCTTCTGTGAAACCCTCCTTTGCCTTCCCTGCAGCAGAGCTGTCCTTCAGCCACTCAGCTGGCTTTCTGATTCTTTTATTTTTTTTTTTTTTAAAGTAAGTTCCTGATCTCCAGAGTCACAAAAGTAGTCTTGAAAAAAAAGCCGATTGCAAGCCAGTAATGTGATATTTTCCCTGGGTTAATGAAGGGTTGAAAACCATAGGTGTGGAACGTGTGAATTGCTCTGTTTATCTCTATTTCTTTATTTTTTTA
>NW_010300105.1:0-5776 GCF_000700745.2 Antrostomus carolinensis | reverse complement strand
CTGCTGAACATAGGACAAGACTTGTCAGAAGTGATCAGCCAGCTCAAGTGTCAGTCACCCAACTTCTTACGGTGATTTACAACTTTTTCACCCATCAGCTGGGCTGGGGCCACCTCCTCACTCGGCTCCCACCAGACGTGTTCCTTCTCTGCAGTACCCATGGGCCATGCACTCACAGACACCTATGTAGGTACACACAGGGTGAGCTGCCACATTCTTTATTATCATATGTAATAATTTAAATTTAATGATAAATTTGCCTGAGTCAGTTTAATGGGTGAGCCAATTTAATGGCTCACAGCTGCCAAAATGTGGGGCTGCCTCCCTGCTCCAGGCCAGGGGACCAGCTTTGCCCCACAGCAGGCACTACAGCCAGAAAAACCACCAGGAAAGTGCTCACCTCAGCTGATGTGCTGCAACTTTGCTGAACCAGAGTAACTCAATCAAGTGTCTGAGTCTTTACTCCACTTATAGGACTTGTCTCAGCTAAACCAACCTGAGCACTGCTGCAGTGATAAAACTGTGTTTAGAGGACAGGGGTTTGCTGGTTTCACTGCATTTCTCTAAAGAGGCAAAAATTGCCTTGTGGCAAGCTCTTATGAAAGTCAGCAGAATTTGGGCTCTTTGGGCACTTTTGAAAAATGTTGCCCAGCGTGCTGATTCCCACAGTCCCGTACTGCCACATCTTGGCAAATGCTACAGTGCAGTTGCACATCATCAGTACAAAAATGTGCAGCATATTGAAAAGTGAAAATGTGGGGGAGCATAAAATGAACAGAATTGGGTATTAAAATAAATAACCAACAGGCGGGAAACTGGGCTGGACTGTTTTCTCCATTTCCATATTCCATAATTCAGACTACTCATTATACATTTCCGCTTTTGCTTCAAGTTTTAATAAAGTGGCCGCTGAATTTCCAATCCATCACACAAGGCGCTACAGAATTCAGAAATCTTGACCCAGGTATTAGGCCCAGCTGGTGGCAAAATATGTAGACGGGAAGGAAAGCACCAGTCTAGGAGAAGCAGGAAAAATGGAGATCAGTTCTTTTAAAAAGACTTGTGGTTACTATTCAAGTTGTAATTTATTGAGATAAAGGAATCATGCGTCACAGAAAGACTTAGGTTGCCTGCAGGGGAAAGTTATTCTTTTTTCTTTTTTCTTTTTTTTTTTTTTTTTTTTTTTTTTGAGGAGACCCTTCTGCTTGCATTTGCAGCTTATAGCTAAGAGGTTGGATCTAGAAGCTAATCAGCCATTCTGTCTCCTATCTGCTGATCTGCTGGTGCTGGGGGAAGGGGAATGTGGGCAAACAGGCATTAAATTCCACGGCAGGCGACGGGAAGGTATTCCTTGATAAGCGGCATCCAAGATGATGAGCCGTAAAGCAAAGCCCCTGTGAGGAAGCAGGGGAAGAGGCAGAGAAAGCTTTAGCCATCCATTTCAACCCAGCCTTGCTCAATGCTCGCCAGAGCAGGGGTCACCACCAACAATAATAACCCTCAAGAATCCAGACGTATGCTTTCCATTCACCAATAATCTACAAAGCGTCTTAGGGTGAAATCCTGGCTCCTCTGAAGTCAATGGGAGCTTTGCCAATGACTTCAGTGGAGCCAGGTTTTCATCCCAGATAATTTTAAAGCAACCCCCAGGCTTAAAGATCAAACAACGGCATCCTGAGCGTGGGCGCAGACAGGAGCGAGCTGAGGGGGGCGGACGGGGCTCTCCCAGCCATGTTCCTCTGAAAAGCTATCAATCTTCCAGATAGGATGCCTCCACAGTCCTGGAGCAATACCTGGCTTGACAATAAAGGGGTAAAGTGGACAAGCAGGTAAGCACCAATATATTGTATCTTCTGGGACAACTGGACCCCAGTGAGCCATGGTGCTCTGATGCAAAACCCAGTGGTGCTCACACCAGTCAGTCTATTGCTCCCACCTCTACATCCTCCTCCTTTCTGAGATAAAGCATGTAAAGTGACTTATGTTGTCTTATTTTATATCATACTGTGCTTTTTTCTTTCCCCCTGCCTCTCCAGCAATTCTCACGCTGACCTTGAAGGATGTCACCTGGCAGCAGTCATCTGAAATTAGGATTTTTCACACTTGAGCAGGTACTATTAATTTCAGTCACTAGGACCACCCAGACCTTGCAAAGTGCTGCGTCTCAGTTCAGCAATGCTTTGCTTTTCAGGACTTGTAACACCAAGTATAGGTGCCAGCACGGCGATGTGGTGGGGTCAGCACGTGGTGTGGGGTCAATCAGGAGACAAGAATACCAACAGCAGGATGTGCCAGTGAGGACATTGCAAATTCAGCCCCAGACACAATTTTTCAGCCTAGAGCACTGAAGGTGGCATGGTGGCTGTGGATAACTGTTGTGCATTTTTGTTGACAGGCTGGTCTAAAGGAGACCATGGGGCCTTTCACCTGGCAGCACCATGACTGGAGCCAACAGATCCCTGAAACACTTCCCCAGGAAAGAGTCCTCACCACGTGATGGAACCTGTGACATGGACAGCCGTGACTTCCCTTTTAAGTTGCGCAATGAGGAACACAGGATCTGTGGGGCTCGAGAGAGGCAGGACATCTGACGATGAGCTGCTGTGGCTTGCTGACTCCTCACACATCAGCTGAGCTACACTACACAACTGTGTAGTGTGCTTGTTGTATCACGAATGCTGCACGTGTGATTTTAACCCTCTTTTGAAGAGCTCGGGCTCAGTGTGTTTGCCTTGGCACTGGTGAGGGGCTACGAGTGTGCAGGAGCTGAGTCTGCCTTCATCACTGGAGGGAAGAGAAATGGAAGGTAAAAGCTGGGGTGGACAGGTGAGGTGTGAACCTTCACAGGGAAGGAGCTATCAAAGGAACACATATCCCTTACACCAGCACCACCATCGGACCCACATGCTGATTAACCTCCCTGCTGGCTGCCCATAACCACATCCCAGGAGCAGCATCTCCTCAGGCTGCTGGTGGATCTCCTCCTCCAGGTGAACCCTGACTTCATTTTCCAGGGACTACATGGTAGCTGCTGGAGCAAGTGTTCGCCCAGCCAGGAAAAGAGCTTTTCCCTTCGCTTTTCAGTCCATCTCCCCTACAGGTTGTGATTCAGCCGTCTGGATTCATTGATGAAGTAATCTGCTGACTTATCAGTGTTTGTGAATTTCAGTCGGCACCTCCAGCGCATGTGTGCACACACTCTCTGCTCTGGCGGCCCCAGTGCAGCCACGCAGGCGGTATCGCTGTGCCCACGTGCTGCTTTTACACCCACTTTTTCAAGTGGGAAGAAGCTTTGGTTTCTCGCTGCCATCCGCTCGCTGGCAGCAGTAGCGTGGCTCTGTCCCTGACTGCCTTTGCACAACAGCTCAATGCAGAAAACTTCGTGTCCCACGAGGAAACACGCATCAGGACAGGCCCATCTCATCTGGGTTAAAGATGTCTTTTGGTTCAGGCTCTTTCATAAGGCGAAGGAGAACTTACATTACCCAGAGCTCAGCGGCAGATCCATGTGTGTGTTTTTCACCAGGCTGTCACTTGGACTGTTTCGCATTACGAACCTTCAGTCTCGCTCTGGCTGTCGATTTGTACTATTAAGCTCTGAAATACAGAACTCACGTGCCAAGTTTCCACTTTTCTTCAACAGACAGGACCCAGTGACAGCCACGAGGTAGGGTCAGACTTTGGCAAACCTGGAGGACACTTCTGCCTCTTCACTGCCTGTCTCCCCACACCTACCTCCTTAACCACCCCATTTTGTGCTCGCTGCCACTGGCCCCCAGGATCACAGCAGTAGCAGCACCAGGAGAGCCCAGGCTGAGCAATGACAGCTGAAGTACATCAGTGTTTTTATCTTCTCAATATTTTGATTAGCCCAAGGAATGTTTGGGTTAAAAAAACCCCCACATTTAAAAAAACCCAACCACATGACACTCCCACAGGCTGTTATGGCTTTATGTAATACTGAATAGATCTGTACGACTTGCTGCATAACCAAGAGAATCGGTGTGATATCAGGTATTTATCAACAAGTGATTTCATGAGACAGAGGGATTGTACCTCGCTGTAACGCGCTTAGAGCAGCCTCGTGGGAGTCCCTACCCTGCACGATCACCTGCTTTGATTGCTCCTACTGCAGCACTAACACGGAACATGTTTGTGGATTAGAAATCCTTAAATCTGAAGGTTTTGGGTTTGTGGCTTTTGGTCGTAATTTTAACAATACTCCAGTGAAATTATTTTAACCATATTCCTGCCTGATGGTTAATCATTTACAGTGGTTATTACTGGAAGGGAAATCTAGCTGACTGGAAGGGTATGAGAAATCTTTTCAACTCATTCATGACCACAGCCTTCAGATACACCAAGACCTGCAAGAAACCTCCCTGGAGCTCAGACTCTCCTCACAGCCCATATCTGCCAGGTTCTTGGGTCAGGCACACCGTGGGCGGGCAGAGGCTCCCACCATGCGCCTCAGCCCCTGCCGGCACTGCACGCTCTAAGCACATCTCACATCGCCAGAATCCTGCTGAGGACTTTGGTCTAAGACTAAAAATGTTTCAGATGGGGAACACTTTTTCCCTAATTTGCCCATTTAGACATTTTGATGCCAATTCAGCTGTCACACACTCACACAGGCCCTGATCACTTGTACCCTCATTTTAACACGTAACATTCCCAATTGTGGGATGACAACAAAGATTACAAAAGTCCTTATTTTTGTTAGGTGACTTTATTTATGTTTCAGGTTTATTTGAGCTGCATCTTCACCACTCAGGTTTGGCTCCATCAGACCAGATGCAAAGATATTAACTTACAGCAAGTGATAATCCAACCCTCATTTTCACATAATTTCAGATTCACATTAATTTTAAGTTTAGGGGCCTTGCATCCAAGAGAGAAAGTTTCTTCCACTGTACTTACGCAGTCAGCAGCCAAGTGGAAGGGAAACAACAGTGAGGGGTGTAAAACCCCAGGGAGCTGAGTCCCTGTGTTACCAAAATCCAGAAATAAACTTCTTAGCACCAATGTAGTCTTAAGAAGCAGGCACTTCTTTATCGCAGTGCTGGAGAACACAGGCGATAGTTCTGCCTAACGTGTCAAACCAAGCATCAAAATTCATCAGTTTTTATACACATTTTCTATCAATCATTGTTACTTAAGTTCCTTTGCATAAAAATGCATAGTATGCTCGCCTTTGAATTTAACCTTTACAATGACTGGTTTCATTAGTTATGATCCTTTCATTAGTTATGAACCTTACCAATATTCTTAACCCAAAATAATCATTGTTCAATTCTACTTAGCTCTACTGATCTAAATCCTTGATATTCAAATCAAGATGGGAAGGGTAAGGGGTTTCCAAGCAGCATAACTGGTGTTCATGACTCTCTCCTTAGTTTCTTAAAACAAAACATAGAAAATCCAGTCATTTCCTAGTGAGGTTTCTGTAGTTACCTATTTCAAACCTAACAATTGCTTCTATGGTTATCTGTTTCAAACTTAACAATGACTCCTATAATTACCTGTTCCAAACTTACCAATTTGACTTCTGTATGATCAAATCTTGAATATTTTATCACAATTTTTGCAACACCCGCAGGCCTCACCTGCTGCGGGGGATGCACGGACCAGCGGAAGGGGACATGAGGCTTCTGTACAGCTCCATCCTTGCCGAGCAGCGGCGGGAGTCAATTCGCAAGGTGCAGCTGGGAGCGGGACGGGCGCGGGTGCGGCAGGAGGGTGCCCTGGCAAACCAGGGCTCGCAGAGGGGCAGGTC
>NW_010300104.1:70300-87120 GCF_000700745.2 Antrostomus carolinensis | reverse complement strand
TATTATTATTATTATTATTATTTTATTTCAGCAAGCATTAAGGAGCTTACCTCTTACATCTTCCAGCTCCTTTGGCTCTATTTTTGGGTGTCTGCTGTTTTCTCTACCTGGAGATACACTCTAAATCAGTGAAACAGATAAAAAACTGCAGTGATTGCCTGACTTTGTTCCTATTGTCATCTTTGTTGATGTTATCTTGGTTTATGTGGGTCAGAAGGCAAACACCCTTGGCTCTCTCCCTGCTGCTGTCACTTACGGCTCTGTGTAGTGGATCCACAGTGTTACCAAGTTAGAACAATAGCAGTTTACACCCATTTATCACACAGACAGCTGAATACACACGGTTCAAAACATTAGAGAATCAACCTCCAAATCCTTCTACTTAATAGTGTTGTATTTTAGCTTCAGTTGTTCTCTAGACAAAGAAGTGCCATAACGCACCAGAGAGAAACATATAATTTTAGAGCATAACATATCACATAGAACATTTGTGAAAGATAACCCTAACCATGACAGGGGGCTTGGACTAGATAATATTTAAATGTCCTTTCCAACCCAAAGCATTCTATGAAAATATAATTCTCACAATTGCGATTGTGGGAGATTTGAGGGGTTTTTTTATAGTGAAGTGAGATTATTTAGGAATAGGAGATTAAAAAAAATCAGCTGGGCCAGAATCACACAGACAAGATTTTCTGACACAGGAGGCTGAGATTTCAAGTTCACTGATGGGATTTTGGAAAGTTGATGTAAATGCTGGGGCAATGAATGGTCTCACTGGGACATGGAAATGGTACAAGGTAGAAAGAAAGTGATGAGACTGTGAAGGGACCTTTGAATTTCCCATATGAAAAATTTCATCCCACTCTGCCTTTGCTGAGTGCAGTCAGTGCTATGGAGAATGTAAAACAAAATCCTGGACATGGTGAACTTAACAGCAGAACTATCATTGCCTTCTGCCATGATTTCACCCAGAAGCAGCAGTAGGAAGTTCAATTTAGACCTATTTGAAAGAATCTGAATCTTCTTTCAGGGCATCTTAGAGACACCCCCTCCTTTTATATTGAGTAATCAAAATAGAAAGTTTTTGAGTTGTTCAGTATAATTGTAAATACCTGTCATTATAAATATTCACATAGTAAATAACTTAAAACACCACATACTAAATAATAATATCCTTCTTGTTCAGTATTATCCCAGAGCCATCCTGGCTTTATCTTCAAGTAAAATAACTATAGTACTGAACTCCATCAAAAGATTTTAATCTACAACTATTAAACCTTGCTTTTGGTGATTCTAGTCAAAGGACAGATTACTCTGGACACCACACATGCTGTAGCCACTTGTCCCAGTGAAAGAAAAATAAAAGACAAGAACCAAAAAATGTATTTGTTTACTTAGCTTTGTAGCTGCCTGTGATTATTCATAGCAAATTTGGTAGTGGGTTAATGAAGTGCTAAATAAAAAAAAAGTTATTTTAAATAATAAAAAGTTATTTTAAATGCTTATTCTATGGAATGTAGTCAAATATTATTTGAATGATTATTCTATAGAAACTAAACAATGAGTAGTCTATCAAAGACTTAGAATATGATGGATGAATAGTTCAATACCTAGCATGAGTTGGCTGTTTCAAGTTGTTTGATTTTATTTTTTAATCCCTCTAATTGAAAATTTTGTTTTGAATTAATGTATTTAATTTATGTAATGTATACTCAAATTTTAGCTTTTCTGAGTGGGAGAGGAGAGCGGGGAGTGATTCCTTGTAGTCCAGAGACATCTAGAGTGAAAGTATATCTTAAATTATAAACTTATATGGTTTTATCTTTAACAAAAGAATGATTGTGGAGAAGGCATTTTTCTAGTGGGATCCTCCAGGTGTTAGCTTTGTAGTAGCTGATATTTTTACACTGTTCCTTGAAGAAAACACTGTCATTAGATATCCCTTAAACTGGACATATTTCAACATTCTGAGATTCAGTGCAGCCAACTCTGTGTATCTAAAAACAATGAATACAGGCTGCGCTTTCCAAATGGAAGACCTCATCCACCTTCACTAGTTTTTAATTGCTTTAGGGTGAGGGGGAGATTTTGAGTTACTGTTCCCTAGAATAGTTAACTGAACAAGAGATTGTAGCCTGACTGGTGCTTAAGATGAATAGTAAGCAAAAGAAGTTCAATTCAAAGTAGAGGTAAAAATGTCAAATTACTCTTTATTTTGCAACAAAACCACAATTGCTGTATTAAGTCCCAAATATATTTAAATACATTTATCGAAACACTCCAATTTTGGAGCTCCAGCTCCACAAAGAGCAACTAAAGAAGGTACTTTTCAGAGTTAAAAGTTGTCTGGATGTTTAACTATTCCCCCAGAATACAGATTATGGAGTTTCAAGAAATTGATATGACGAATATTTAGTTAAATATGCAAAGTGGGATGTCTCCAACGAGAAAGACACACTTTGCAAATCTATGGTGACTTAAAGTCATTATTTGAGGTTCCCAGTAAGAACAAAGTTTTGTCCCAAATTAGTCAGAACCTCAACATGAGGTGTCTTTCCCTTTTGACACTGAACAATGCAAATACAAGGCTGTTTGGGTATGGGTGAGATTTTTTTCTGCATTGCTCTTCCCTATCCCTTCCCAGGATATTAATTTCTTTGAAACTGTGGGAAGTTCCCATTTCAACAAAATGGAATTTCCCAAGGAGAGAAATTATATCATCAGAAAATTCCCAATTACTTCTGCTATTATTCCCCAAGAAATTAGCTCCTTAAGTACCACTGGGTGAGGCTTCCAAGTCCTCGATATTAATGAAAAACAGCTATATGTCCTGGGAATCTTAAAAGGCATTTCTCAGAGGAGAAAGAAGAGCCCTACAATGCTGCAGCTGTTAATTGTAGTTCTGGGACTGGTGATAATGTTCATACAAATATATGTTTTTAAGAAGCTTTCAGATAGATGTTTCTTTCTTCTTAAGCATGGTACTTAAGTCATCTATTCAGGAAAATAAAACAACAGTGTATTCCTTAGGTCACCATTAGATCATGCTGTGGGCATTTTACTAAGAATATAAAAATATAATAAGTGCTCACTGGACCTTTCTGAATAACAAACAAAACCATAAAAATCTGAAATTTAAATGGATTTTTAGATATTCTGCAAGCAGAAAAGGGAGTGAAATAAGTCAAATACATTATTCAGCACAAAGTACTCTCCCAAGTCCTTTTTTTTTTTTTTTTTTTTTTTTTCTTTATCTAGCAAACTACAGAACCAGACATTGCTTTCTCGGGATTTCATTAGTATGTGGAAGATATATTGTAAAAAAGCTTGTCCACTAGGGAAGCATTATCTTTTACTGGCAATCTGTGAATGCTACTGAAAAATGACCTTTTACTATCAAAATATTAATATCTTCATCTCAAGAAAGAATTTCAAATCTAAACTGCACATGAAAATTGGATCTCATTTTTCTTTGCACTCTGTGGATACGGATGCTTCATAATGTCTGTATAATTCTCTGCTTTACATGCACCTTGTGCCATATTATATGGTAACTGGAAGTTAATATATTTCATAAGGTTATTGTAGTATTTCTGTCATGTGGAATGAAAACTGTAGACTGCATATATTTTATATTATGTATGTAAAATCTTTCTGTAACAGACAGATGTGGGTAGTGGGCAACAAGAATTAATACCTACAGCAGAAATTGAAATATGCTCTCTAGCTTTACTCCCCCAATAAAAGACTAAAGTGTAATGTTCTCAAAAAGTTCTTTACTCCCCAAGTTTATGGAAACTTCTTCCCTTCAGCCTGCAAGGGTGTCTGAACCTGGATCTGAAACAACAGTGAATCACTTAGCTTAGAGATTTAGATATATTACTGCCATCCTCCCAGTTCTAAAAGAAAAGTAGAGTGATGATGTCTCCTTTCTGCTGCTCAAATCATCACAGTGCTTGCCTCACTTCACTGATGACTTCATAGTGCTTACATCACTTAATTTCAGGGAAAGTACAGAAGTCCTATATTACCATTTACCTTCTGCAGAAGGTACTACATTGCCAAGTATGAAGGCCTCTGAGTCCAAGGGCACCGTTCGACCCAGAAGGCAATTGGTAATGAGGAAAGAAAGAAAAAGAAATGCAGTCTTAAAGCACAGGTCCAAATCCAAAGCCCACATACTTAATCTGACTCTTGAATCATAGGTTTCAGTTTAGTCTTAATTATTTTAATGGCTGACCACAAGAGCTGGGAAAAAAAAAAAAAAAAAAAAAGAAAGAAAGAAATGGTCAGATTATAGAAAATGGAAAGGCAGAGTTACATTACATGCATATGAGAAGTAACACAAAATCTTTTTATATGGGTAAGAACTTAATTGGTTGGGATCGATTTAAATTATTTGGGATAGATTAATTCTTGTAGAATTTCTTAAAACCTACACTTTTAACAACAAAGTGTGACTGTTTCTTCCTACCTGTATTAGCTCAATGGTATTGAGTAGACAGGAAAGTACAAATTACTTTAAAAATATAAATAGATTACTAAGGATATCAATATGCATTTAAAAATGCTCAAGTTTGACTATTTTCCTTAGGAGGACTAAGTAGGTAAGCCTTAACTCAGGAGACAAGGACAAGCTCTTAAATTCTTGCATAATTAAGATAATGGAATGGCTTGGTGATACCAGAAGGGACAGTCTCAGTCCTTTTCCCTTACCATCAACCTCAGACTGACACTGCTGCCTTTGATTCAAATCTAGTATTCAGTGAGCTGATTTAACTCACTAAACAAGCAGAAAAATTAATCCAAAAAGCAGTTGGTGACATTTTTTGATTTGGCTTAGTCAGCTCCTGTAAGAAAAGCATATGCTAGAATTTAATTTTGTGCTTCAGTTCTATTTGAATTCCACAGGAATTCAAGAGCATGCATAAAATTCAGCAAAAGCCTTCTTTCATGAAACCAGCAGTTCCTCATAAGGAATGAGTAGAATTCAGAAACTGGAACCTCTTCTCAGATGTACTGAAAACAGAGGGCCTAAAAAGGATCTACATTTCTTTTGCTCTCTCTGAAGATACCAGTTCACTTCTACAGGGAAGACAGTCTTTTTAGAGATTTTAAAATTTAGATATGGTATAAAACACTACGTAGGCCAAAATGAAATCTCACATAGAAGCATCTAAAGCTGCATGGTTTAAATTGTATTATAAAGTGGCTGTTGTGACCTTAAGAATTCAGAAGTTAAAAGAAAGCATAATGTTTTTAAGAATTCGCAATTAGCACTATTGCCTAAACCCACCAGTGTGGGAGTTAAAAAACCAGCATTAATATTAACACTCTTACAGTTACACTCCACAGCATGGAGATTTTAGGTCAGCTTCATTTAAGAAGGATAAATAATGAATTGAAGTGCCAAATCATTTTGTGGAAACATCCTGCAATGCAAATGCCTCATAAAGAAAAAAAAAAAAATCATGCTTAGAAATAACATAGAAAAATCTGTCCCCAGTAAGTCCCCAGGAACTACATCACAATTTATAATAGATTCCTTCCTCATCTACTTCCACAAAAACTTATGTTTTTTCTCAGCTGCAATGCATGTTCCACAAAGGGCTCTGATTTAACTTTGGCAGTAAAGGTACTAGTGTCCATATTTTATGGTCAAGCCTTTTTGCCAAAGGTAGCAAAATGGATTTTGCCATACTTCAGCCACCAAAATTCACAGTCCAGGACTGTAGCATAAAATTCAGTGTTGAGATGTGAACTGAAGAGATGAGGTGCCAATAGATGTATTACTTGGATTTTCTATTTCTAGCAAAGAACAGGGAAGATCACTGAGGACATTAAAATCTTATATTGATAGAATCAAAAATGTCAGCATTTTGCTACCAGAGCTCCAAGTTATTTTGTTCCCCAGATCCTAAATCGCTCTCTTAGGATTCACTAGGACTATTCAGGGAGCCGGGTACAAATGCACACACATATTTGTTGTTTCAAGCCTCAGTCTGACTAATGAATGAAATAGCATTATTTTTAATAGGTATTTTCAAGTTACATTTAGGGTGGTTTTTATGTTCTATTTAACCTTCTTCTGACTTCAGTACTGTGAACTTTCAGTATCTACAACTCACTCTTATACAAAGAGATCAAAAAGAGCTAAAATAATTGATCATTAGCATCCCTTTGTCTCTTTTTCACAAATTGCAGGAACAAATAGTTTGAGTTTCAATGATATTAAGCAATCCTTGTCACCTTCCATTTTCCAGAGTGTTAGGCACAACAAAACAATCATAAGGGAGGGAAGTTGGGACAAACTATAAATAGCAATCACTGGTTAGTTGCAAAATATAAATTCATATAGAATAAACACCTCTAAAAAAGAGGGGGATGGAGGTGTTAAAATTTATGCATTTTTTGTAAACCTTTTACAAAAGGTTGGGAGTTTGTTTTGGTTTTTCATACAAAGTTATTTCTGGGTGCTAGAAACTGAATTTTTAGCTTTTTCCACCATTTAGTGAAAGCATTTTAGCTAATGACAAAACCGGGTTAAATTTAAATCCCTTGAAATTCTGTAGGTCATGAGTAATGCTACTGAAATCAATGCATTTCCTCTACTTGCAGATGCTGGATGACAATCTAGGCCAATATCATACACAAAATTCACTAAAAGGTGGAAAAATCTCTCCATAAAATGTATTACTCTCTACTAAATTATAAAATGAAAGCATCTTCAGAACTCTGGATTTATTTGTCTATGTGCTACAGTCAACTAGGCTCATGCATCTTCAAGGATAAGAATTTACACAGCTGCCACATTGCATGAGGCTGGAAGAAGTCTTACTTTGGTGTGTGTGTGGATTGGATTTAACCAGATAAAAAATCATTAGGCATTTGGAAAGACTTATTCCACTGTAGAAAGACTGAACAATTTGATTAGGTTAACTGGATAAGTTTAAAGGAAAAATAATTTTCAGTAGCTATTCATAATTCAGTAAAAGGAATAAAACCACAGAAAAGTGTTGATATACTAATCTATCCATGCCAGTAAGTCCTTTCCTCTATAACAAAATAAATTTCTCTACATAAAACAGAGAAGAAATTGCTAAACTCTCCAGTGCATGGTTGAGAATTCTCACTAGAGTGATAGCATTAGCTAAATTGTTAGTTCATAAAACACTTGGTATGATCACTAATTTTCTACATTAATAGACAAAAATGTTATGTAGTTAGAATTTGCTGACTTCCTGAATGATATACGTGATTTTTTAAAAATTCATTTCCAATTACTATATACATCAGTTAGGCATTTCAGTGCCTTGCCTTCAACTAATAGTTCAGATATATTTGATGGAAAGTGTAGCCTCTTTTAACACTATAAGAAAAGGTTTTCCCCATATGATCAAATCAAATTCTTGATTTAATTTACTAGAGATTTTTTGAGAGATGCAAAATCACTGAAATTCTTGTGACTCAGAAAAATCGCTAGGAGATTAACTGCATTCATTCATAAGAACACAAATGCCCTGATTCGATGCTTGCACAAGGAGGGTCATGTGTCTTATATGATTCAATAAAACACAAGTAGTATCAGCTGGTGTCCAGAAGTTAGGTTATTCACATGTGATTATAATTAAGAGCAATGAGTGCAGTGAATTCACAAGTAATTGCTGTTTCAGAAAATGCAGAATAAGATCGTAACTTTGATTAATTATCTGCGTTAAGTTGTCATTTACTGCATGGTTCCATTTCTTGGTCTCCGAAGACTATTTTATAATTGAGTGAGAGTCATCTGACAGCTACAATCTGCATCACAATGTTGTTTTCACACATGAGACAACACTGATTACTAGAATGCATCCAACACATTGTAACAAGATCGAACAGCGTATAGCTCCAGAAATTCAGCCCTTTTATACCAGAGTCATGCTGTTGTCTTTACCTCATGGTCAGACAAATGTGCTCTGTCCAGTCAAAACCTAATAACTTATTCTAACATTTTAAACATAATTTTTATTTGAAGTTGCATTTTCAACAATATGTGAGCATATTATATTGATGTGAGCATTTGATACTCACTAGAACATAAATCAGTTTTTAAATCAATGACGTTAGTCGTCCAACATCAGTTAGACCTGGAGGCTGATTTCTCACGTTACATAGCTGATTGAGTCGATCAAAGTGTGCCCACCAAAGGACAGCAAAATTATTTTACTGATTTATCAAACCAGCACAGAATTGTAACACATAAGTTATTTTGCAAATTGCACTAACTGGATGAAGTTACAGTTAAGCTACTGGTCTACAGCCAGGTAGGCTCAGAACAGCCCAACTGGAAATATGTCTTTCTAATAAAGCATTATAATCGTGCTTCAGCCCAATAAGTGAAGGCTGTGGGAAGATGAAATGAGAGCTCTCAATAATGCTTAGCCTTGAGAGGTTTTACCACAGCAGTTAATATATATCAGTATGTAACCAGAAGCAAGAAGCCATGCTCTGGAGCCACAGCAAAGGCTCCAAGTGAACTGTGCTGAAAACAGATGCTTGATCAGAAGGCAAACAGATGCAGCACTCTTTTGCTGAAATGGGGATACAAACTGAAATGCAAGCACTGCGGCTTCAAAGAAGCTACACGTGACTAATACTAGGAAACATAATGAACTTAACTTACGCAAGGGAGTGAAGATAATAGATAAACATTTAAGCAAATAATAGAAGTTACATAAATAAATTCATTGAGTTCAGCAAGCCTTTTTCATATAGGTAGTCTAAGTTAAATATAGGCAAAAAGGTTCTGAGGGGTGAAGTCCAATGTATTCACTCTGAAAGCCCAGACCCTAAATGTTTAACAGTCTGGAGCTTTAGAAAGTATTCCAACCTTCAGGGACACCAAACAATGAAACAACAGTTCTCAAAGATTGTGGTTTGGGAAAATTCTACTACAGCATCAAACTCACAACTTTTATTGGTAAAATACAGTACCTGGCTTATAAATTATAATTTAGTATAGTTATAATTGCAATTGTAATTTGTATGGTTAATTCAAAGCCACATAATTCAACTGGACAATACAACCAGTGGATAATGGTAGCAACCATGAGGTGAAATCTCTTGTCCTGTGTTGTGCAGAAAGTTTAAAGAAAAGAAAGCAACAGTCCTTTTCTCCAAAACCATGGAGAACTACACAGAGAACTCTGCTGATCAGCAAGTATTGACAAACATTTCCTTTTAATTACGCTACCAGCATACAGCGACATCAGGGGAGTAGTAGAGCTATAAAACTTTGTTCATATATTCTAATAGTTCTTGCTCGCTGTTTTTGGACCAGGTCCCAAGTAGGATAAGGATTATCAAATCCTCTTGATCACATTGAGACATAGTTTCCTTCTTAGTACATCATATGCTTACTCACAATGTCATTGTACATCGAGTGACATAAGAACACAGCACACACAAAAGGATAACTCGGTTGCTATGTTCGCTGCCATAGCTCCCTGCCACTGAAGGCAACCACATCAACAGTCTTTTAAGCAAATTTATCAAGCCCCATTTTAGAATAAATTTGGTTTTAGCTTCCCCTACTCCTTAGAAAAGCTATTCTAAGACCTATCAACTGCTCTGATATTTGAAGTAAACTGTGAGTTTGTGAGATCATCTATGGTACTGGGGCAATTCAGAACATGGAATTTGTGTCCAGCAGGAGACTGACACAATAAGTCAAAATACCACAGATATTAAGTGAGAAAAGAGGTTTCAGAAGTCTGTTTTGGAAATGTTAAAACAAAAAAAAGGGTTGTTGCTGTTTAGCAAAATGGGAGATTGCTAAGTTCTGTAAGGTGAGACCAGAGTGACCAGCTAAAAAGGGGATATTTCAAGTTGAAATGTGGCAAGAGAATAGGGAAATAGGATTAAAGTCAATATTCTCCTGTAGTAAATATCAGCATACACAAAAATCTAATTAAGATTTTATCTGCTAAAGACTAAAAGACATTAATACAGATTACTAACCATTCTCACGAAGGTAGAGATACAGACACCTACTTAATAAGGGCAGGACTCATTTGACAAGATCTGGATAAGTATATTGGAGATGCCTAGGAAGACCTCAAAATCCTGCATTGTTATGACAGTATATTTACTAACATATCCTCGAACAACTTGGATGAATTGTGCCCTTCCAAGGGCTATTTCTTTCCAGTAACCATACAGCAAGCTGAGTGACTAGCTGAGCTGTAGACTTCTGTAGTTAAATAAAATGAACCGCATACTGATATCTTAATGGTGCAATTATTAAATGTTGTGAGTGCATGGGCATAAATACTTCAAATTGTTGCAATATTCAAATGATTATTTAAATAGCAATATCATTAACATATTCACAATATGATGTTTTGGCTTTGACTGTTATTGTATTTTGGTTGTTTGATATGCTGTTAAGGAATCCTTAAAATTGAGATGATTGACTGTGGGAATTTAACTCCCAAATAGTGAGATCTTCTGGCAGTATGTACATAATTTCATTGTATCATGCTGCCAACATTATTATGTCATGCATCTGGAAACACACGCACATGCTTATATGTATGAATTTGATTAAACCCATTTAATTTCTCACTTGCAGAGAACACATGTCAGGATTTGTGAGATCAGAGACCATGACTTTTGACAGCTGAGCACTGAAGTATCTCATTGCACTGGTTTATTGTTCCTGCTGCATTCAACATCTTTTTGTTGCCTCACTATCCCCACTGGAGACTTGGGGAAACTGTGCCTGTACCTCAGCTGTTTGGGGAAAAATATGGTTATATAGTTAACAATCATCTGAAGACTGAGCTGTGCTGGACTTTGTTGTGAGGTGGCTGAAATAGAGGATTGCAGGCACATAGTGAGGTCAAGCAGAAACACAGAACAAAAAGCTGCGGTTAAATAAGATCTCAAACTTCTGCACTAAGTAAACTAAAATCAATGCTGTAGCTGTTAAAGAATTTTTATTTGGTAGCATGACTTTGATGCTTTGTGCTTGTACAAGGAGTACTGTACAGAGTACTGTACAAGTGACTGTGTACATTCTTAAAAATTATGCTATTTTTAATACATAAATGTGAGAAATCAGAAAAAAAGAAAAGATAACAGCAATTTTTTTTTTTTTTTTTAAATATGCTGCAATGGTTAAAAACATGTTGAGAAAATACTTAAAAACTGCTCTGTACCCTGATGGCTCTGGAAAGGTAAACAAGACATTAAAAATGCAAATGAAGAAATAAGATGTTATTTATCCAAGTAGAACTTGTCTTGGAGGAGAAAAAGAGAGAGTGAAGGGACCAGGTTATAATTATACCTTTTTAACATCTGATCTTTTTTATATGGATGTGCCATTTCACTGTTTCATGGGAAATGGCACTGGGACTGTATGTGTATTCAGATGAAAAATGTTACTGAGAACGGCTAAGGAATACTCTGTTTTGGTGAGCTTCTCTCTTGAATACAGCAACTACCTTCAGAGATCTGTGCCTCTAAATTGCTGTAAACTGAGAGGAAGAAGATACCACCCTCTCAAAGTAAAACAAACAAACAAACAAAACTCTCCTGGAAAATCCTGTGCTTGACTGAAACCAGGGGAGTTATTTAATGCTGTATTACCGCAATGATTAATTTTATTTTGAGACTTATAAAAGGACTAATTGGTCTAATAAAAACTAAAAGGTCTTTGCCTACTAAAAAGATGATCTCACAAGCTGATACTTAGTTTTTTCAAGTGACTAATTTAATGGCAGTATCCTTAAAAGGACCTAATTGCCAAGCTATCTCTTCACTGCTGCAGCTTGAGCTAGAGCTGCTCCGATGAGAATTTCTTCTTCCTCTGAAACCAAAAGATCCTGTCTGCCAAACTTATGAGGGACAGCTCATTTGAAAACTATGTCTAGCAGTTACAGTGTCAGTTTGAATGAACGGATCCTCTTTCCTCAAGCTGTTTTACTGCTGTGTTGCCAATGTTTATTTTGCGTTGCCATTCATACTGCTGTATAATTACTTAAAGTATAGGTGACCTTAATTAATGCTGATTTTTTATTTATTCTCTAGCTGGCTGTCTGACCCAGTACCCACTGAAGTCAGAACTCCATTGTGTTTCAGCTGCAGGAGCTGGATGTCAGTCCACACACTGCAATACAAACGATGACTAAGCCCAAGTGCACATAAACAGCTGTACACTAATTCTTTCCAGTCTTCTCCTCCTCTGAAGACAACGGCTTTTCTCATGCTAAGGAGCAGTCTGAACTGAAGAATGAGCTCCCAGCCCAGAGCTCTTAATGACAAAAGTACTCTGTACTGTTTCCTCCCATGTACATATATTAAAAAAAAAAAACAAACCAAAAAACAAAAAACAAACCAACAACAACAAAAACCCCACCCAACAAAAAAATCCCTGGCCATCTCTACTTAAACTTTCCCCAGCCATTTTTTCTCTAGAGAGGGGCAGTCTCTCTCTTTTTGAAGGTATTTAGCTTTAGTGGCTTAGAAGTGTGTGAGTCATGCAAGAAACATCCAGGATCCTTGAGCAAAGGAACCTTGATCCCAATACACAGATCAGTTCAACTAGATCCTGACTGGGGCAATTCACAGGTTTTCAGCTGCAGAGGAAAACAAGCATATTCAATCAGATGGCGAGATTGCATCAGATTTCATCTGCTATGCAGAGGTGTTTTATCCAAATAAGTAGAAGATCCCAAGATACAGAATACACTGAAGCCTGGCAGCATTGTATTCTTATCTCATTAAAATGTGCTATGGTTAATATAATTTTTTATTCAGCATTATCATCTCTTCAATTTTTCATTTCAATCTCAGAGGTAACATCTTGACTGAAGTTCCTCTTACTGGCTAATGTACAACAGTAAAATTCATTTTTGGGGCAACTGACACTGCTTTGGGAATTGCACAAGACAGTAAAATCATGTCAGTGCCTGTCCTAAAAAGTTCCTAGTCTGAATCTATGACTTCAACCCCTGTTTATTCTAGCTGGCAAATGTGCTAATCGAGCTGTGGCTGAGATCATGGTGCTGCTAAATGCAGAGCGATGCAGTGTCTCCCCTCCCAGTGCATGGGACAGTCTGTGCTGTGACATGGTGGGAGAGGGTTTATCATGCCAGGCTGCAGCTGGGCACTGTGCAGATGATGCCCCTGTGAGCTTGGGACTCAGCTGGCTGGAGGTGTCAGGTAAAAGTCCCACGTCTGCTTTGAAGTCCCCTCTTTATGTGTCAGATGCAGGCCAGGAGGCAGAAAGGGACAATTCAACATTTCATCATAGTTTTGAAAGATGAGGGCCCAGTGGTGGGGAAGGGAAGGGGTGAGGTGAGGAGGCATTTAAATGTGTAGCTTGAGTGTGTAACATTTTATGAGATGTGACAGGGACACTGAGGGTTAACTATATGTTTAAGTCCAGTTTCCTTCTGCAGCTGGCAGAAAAGAGGGCTGAGACCTGACTCCTATTTAACCCACCTGTTCCTGTGGTACTGTCTTCTTGGGGCTGATCTCGTCATGGGGGGGGGGTTTTATGGGTTTTTAACACAAAGCATAGCATGGTGTTAGCAATCCCTGATATGAGTTACACGTTCAGCTAGTGCATTTTCAGAGCTTTTAAGGAAAGACAAACCTTTGCTTTCTTTGTACTTCGTTCTGTTATACTTTGACTACAAACACATATATATTTTCTTTTTTTCCCTGACTGCTGTGATTAGGAAAGTCTATTTTCACCATTTCTATTGCTTATCAGGCTATCTTATGAAATACATTAAAGAAAAGAAATCTCAATATTGCTTTACTGGCCAGCAAAGCACTGCCAGGTCTGACCATTCAATAATCAGGTCAGTCAAGAATCCCCACACTGACTCATGAGATTTAAAATATACTTTTAGGCCATTTGGGATTTCCTTCTGCTTTCTCAGCACTTGAGCTTCACAGCACTCATATGCCTGAAATTTTCAGCCACAAAAGCTAGATAAATTTTACTATTTATTATTTAACAAAGCTTAGGTTCATATAATCCATTGCATATAGGTGATTCTAAATCAGCCATCAGCTATTGTGATACAACAGCTTTGGGCAATGTGGTTCAGTTGCAACAAAGGTTGTTCTACATGTCATAGTGGTGCAGGAATTGAAAGTGTAATGTGGGTTAAATTAAACTACATTCCTATTTCTCTCTTTTTTCTTTCTTACAGTGCACAGAAAAAGGAGGAGCAAAGCAGGCAGCCACCCACTTCAGATACTAAGACTTCTAGCACACTTGTGTGAACACACCAAAGTAAGTTATAGTCACCTCAGTCTTGCTGTGATTTCCAAGCTGGCTGTAGCAGCTACCCAGGTATCTTTCTCTAGGCAAGAACAGCGCAATGTGCACTGTACAGATCTACTCTGATGCTTTGAGTCTCTTCACCCTCACAGACACCACACCAACTCAAAAAAACCTCAGAGTTACTAACTTGAGACAGTTAAAGAAGTGACTCTGCTCTTGTGTTTTTTCCACCAATTGCTGTAAGTGACATTTCCTGGATTGCTGACTTGGTCCCAGTTGTACCACGCAGAGGCATGTGTCTCACACGTGCACCACACGTGAGAACACAACCTCTAAGAAACAGGGTGAAAATGCAGTGTCCTCTAATGAACTGTAAGCATTTATTTCTATAGCATTGCTCTTTTTGTAGAGAGAGGGGAGACAGAGTAAGGATTTCTGTTCTTAGAAGCAGAAATTTCTTAAGCCTTCTCTCACTTTATCAGTTTAATTGTGGTGAACAGTAATTGCTGTATCTCCACAGAGTAACTCCAAGAGGAGGCAGATCCCTGCACTTGTAGAAAGAGGCACCACACTTTGGAGAGTGAAGTGCCCTGGCTAGTGTTCAAGAGAAGAGGAATGTCTGGGGGATCGCTTGGGAGACAGCTCATGGCTTATGTCCTCTTCCAGCAACAGAGGTAGGCTGCACAACATCATCATATTTTGGAAAACAGGGAGAAAAAAGTTTTTGATCCTGCCTTCCCTCAGCTCGCAAGCAGAGATAATAACAAGTATTCAGCCTTTTGCCTGTGGTGACAGAAAGAATAATTTGAAGCTATATTAGTAAAATCGTACTGGACTAGTCATATAAAAGAAGATGAATGAAAAAAAAAAATCATCCTTATCTCAATAGCCAAGGCTGGCTAACAGAGGTAAATTTACACAACCCCTGGTAGGCCTCAACATCCTCCCTCAGCAGTTTCGGTCTGATTGGAACAGATAGTAGTTGCTGAGGAGGGTGGTTTTGCTTCAGGCTGGTAGGGGATCTCAGATATTCCCACTGTTGAACTTCTGAGCTGACATGAGTTCTTCGTGCAGTGGCCAGTCTGATGATGGCTTCATGGACATTTAGTGGAGCCTTTTTCTGGAATCACTAACACCTTCTTGATTTACTCAGGTGGGTTATAATCTACATGCTTTTACTAGTGCTGAAAGACTGAATACTCTAGTGATTCTGCTTGTCTTTCCAATCTATTGCACTCTCTACATATAACTTCCCTCATATTACTGATGTGTGTAACATATATGCAGCCTTCAGGAAACATGCAGGCTGACACCTTATTTTTCACAATGCTTTGTCAAACCAAACACAGAAAATAAACCTGTCTTTCTCTTTCTAAGCCCACGTGCAAATGTAGAATTGGACACTGATGCTTGGATCATCTTAAAAATAGGTTCTTCTAATTTGAGATCCAAAGATATTGACAATTTTAAATGTCATTAACCAGACTGTGGTGGGAATTGGGGTTGGTTTGTGGATCATGTAGCTGAGACTACAAAAAGCTGTTTGCTATAATTGTAATATATTAAACATTTAAAATTATATTCTTTAAACAATTTAAAATGTTGAGACTGATATTTTATGACTACCAGAAACTCGGGGTCATATGCAATTTATACATTTAAGCCAGGTGCAGTTTCAGGTGAGACTGCTATTATTTCAATGAACAGATGCAGTGTAATGAGGAATATGTTCCTGATTCTTTTTTTGTCATTCAAATAAGTAGTTTGAATAATAATAATCATAACTTAGATAATAATAACAGCAATTACTTTAAATAATTCCTTGAAACATAACTGTTTCATCTGACTTCTCAAAGCAAGTAAATATCATTATCCTTTATTCATACAGGTGAAATCTGAGGCCCAGAGGTGAAGCTACCTTATCAGAGTAAAAGTGAAGTCAAAACTGGGATTTTAAGATTCTTAAACTATTATCTCATACGTTTGTAAAGACTTGATGACGTTGCCTTGCTGGATTTTCATTAAAATGTGCATTTAAATAGCAACTTGAATAAGCCATAAAAAATGTTAAATGTTGTTCATATCATCTTTCAATTAATATTTACATTTTGCTTACAGTAGCATAGAATAATGACATTCAAATGAAGTTATCGCTATGTAGTTTGTTTGTTTGTGGCACACCATGTGTTACCATGGAAACAACCATATTCCATATCTATGGCAACAGTCACAGTGGTGTAAACTGTGATACCAAAAAGAGGAAGTTAGTAAGCTGAAGTTACTAATTCTAAGAAAAACTTGTCAAAATTAAATATTTCCTGTAACAAAAATCTGGTTTATGTCACTGGGCAATTTTCATAAATCCTTGTTTCAGTCTCAGATCTGCTGGAGGATCTGAAATACTCACACATGGAGCTTTGCTGATGTTGAGAACGTGGTCTGTGTGTTGCGTGGGATGAGCATCTTCTCTTACCTCAGGGACTATATTTGATTCAAGTCATTGACCACAGTTTGTGCATATCAGCCCACA